>NC_081436.1:2496115-2693615 GCF_949786415.1 Peromyscus eremicus
AGGTCGCTGTGAGTTCGAGGCCAGCCTGGTCTACATAGCAAGATCCAGGACAGGCACCAAAGCTACACAGAGAAACCCTGTCTCAAAAAAAAAAAAAAAGAAAGAAAAGTAAGCTAAAAAACAACTTTTGTCTTCAAGATACCAAGCATCTCACTACATGTGTTTGTGTGTACATGTCTGAGACTGAATATTTAGAAGCATTTATATTATATTACATTATATATGTATATGTATATATAACATATATATATATATATATATATGTATTGCTTTGTGTAAGTATGGAGTGTTGTTGATAAAATATCAACAACAACAACAACAAAAAAAACCTCACAGGAGAAATTTAGCAGAGGCCCTCTGATTCTCATAGGTAAGATAAAAAGTTCTAAAAATCTTAGATTGACCAGAAGGTCCAAGAAAGGTGAGGGATGCACAAGCCAGGTGTGTGTGGGGGGAACACCCAGAACACCCAAGATCTATCCAAGAAACAGAGGCTGTGAAGCCAAGATCCTAAACCCAGAAATCCCAGCTAAGAATCAACCCCAATCCATGCCATGCCATACCATGCTATGCCATGCCATGCCATCCCAGCCCCAGCCAAGCCCAGCCCCAGCCCAGCCCCAGCCCAGCCCAGCCCAAGCCCAGCCCACCCCAGCCCCAGCTCATCCCCAGGCCAGCCCAGCACCAGTCAGCCCAGCTCCAGCCTCAGCACACCCCAGCACACCCCAGCCCAGCCCAGCCCAGCCTCAGCCCCAGCTCATCCACAGGCCAGACCAGCCCCAGTCAGCCCAGCTCCAGCCCCAGCCCAGCCCAGCCCAGCCTCAGCCCAGCCTCAGCCTCAGCCCAGCCTCAACCTCAGCCCAGCCCCAACCTCAGCCCAGCCTCAACCTCAGCCCAGCCCCAACCTCAGCCCAGCCCCAGCAAAGGCCTTACCGGATCTGCAGCCAGCCGGTTAGGAATGGTGGGAGTCTGCTGGTCAGTGCACACCACCTTTTTCATATCTTCAAAGCTGGGGTCATTAGGTACCATGTCATAGAAGGGTGGCCTGTAATCCTCCACAATGCCTGGGGATTCAAGGGGGATAGGGCGATTACTTGGGACTTAAGGAGACCAGAGAGCACCCAGGGGACAACTTTGCCTGGTTTCTGTCCCAAGGGACCTGGGGCTAGCTGCCTGACCATACTGCTCACTAGAGGGGTCCTACCCTATGACATAATAACTGTATGCAGCACACGGAATTACTGTGAATTTTGTGTTTCCCAGGTAGTCTTTGCCTTAATAAGCACATTACATGCTTTCCCGTTAGACCTCACAGTAGCTCCTTGCTGTGTGCAGTACACCAAGCCTGTCACGGATGAAGAAGCTTAGGCTGAGAAGCACCAGTCCTAGCGGACTCAGGACATAAAACCCATCTTGTTAGGGCCCTAGGCTGGATCTCATTTCCACCTTCTGCTGTCTTCCATCCTGGGCCTGGGTACCACTCCCTGACTGATCACACTAACAGCTGGTGTTCCAGAGCACTTCCTGTGGGTCAGGCAGGCTCCTTGGCGCTCTGCATGCCATCCTCATGGCAGCCTGCGGGGACCGTGGCACTGTAGGTCCACTTCACTAACTAGAACAGTGGCTCTAAAGACTGTGACTTGTCTCTAAGGATCGGCAGGTGGTAAGTGACAGGGGAGGGACTCAAGGCCGAAACCCAACACCAAATCCCGTGCTCTGACCTCTCAGCTGCATCTGTGGTACGTCTGGAACAGGGACAAAGGACAGGAAAAACAAAACAAAAAAACCTCTCCTAAGAGGGAAAGATTTATTCCCTGGTCTATATACTATCTACTCACATCAGGGAAGGCTCATGCCTCTGCAGATCACACAGCCAACAGTGTCTCCCCCCCCCCACACACACACGTTATCCTGAGGGTACCTAAATAGCAGCCTTTTTGAAAGGTGTGTCTGTGGGGTCAGAGGCAGTCCCATGCCTCTTCCTGCTCCCCAACCCCAGGCTGCTTTTGTGACCATGTAGCCACGACTTCAATGAAGCCCTCACCAGCTGTTCCCGGTGGCGGGCTTCCAGGCCGCCCCTGTGCCGCTGGCGCCCTAATCAGTGATTTGCAGAGGCCTGAGCGTGTCTAATGAGCCTTTAATCAGTGCCGGGGCTGACACCAGATTACAGTGTTTATAATGCACTGGGAGTCTGTGGAGCTGACAGTTTCCCCTCCGCCCCAGGAGCCCAAGGCCGATCCATCAGCCCTGCCTTTCCTGCCTGCAGCCAGGCCCAAGAGTTCTTTGGTTTCATCCAGGTGCCCCTTCCCCAGCTCCAGCCTCCCAGGGCTGATTCCAGCGGTTCATGCCCAGGGATTGGAACCGCAGGAGACTCAGAGAAAGTGGTGACACCTGGATCTCTGCTGTCAACAGGGGACCACTGAGGAAAAGTGAGGCTGCAAAAGGCTGGCTCCCGTGGATGCTCAGGAAACGAGAGGGCTCTAGTCTGGCCTGGGGGTTGTCCTAAACTTTCAGGACTCTGGCAATTCTGGTCATAGACAGCCCCCACAAAAGCTATACATTGCAGCAGTCAACCCGTGGTCCTCCATCTACCCTGGGACTGAGAGGCCATCAACCCCAGGGCTGCACAGGGCAGCGCAGGACAGGTGTTTCTACCGGCCTTTCCAAGGCAGGGTCTCCCATGGCAATCAGCGGTAGCAATGAGGCCGCCACAGGCAGGCAGAGCAGACACCAGATAGCATGCGTGTGAGCAAAGAAATCAAGGAATCAAGAGTCAACATTTAATTGCCACAGTGACAGAGGGCACTGGCCCAGAATCAGGTGGCCAGCTTAAGACCTGATGCTGCCTCTAGTGAGCTGGAAACCTAGACTCTTCTCATAAAACGGAATAATATTATGTAGGTACTTTTACACGGTGACGACTAATATTTAGCTCCAAGCACTGTTTGCTTTTTTTTTTTTTTGCCTCTTTCTTTCTTTCTTTTTTTTTTTTTTTCAGGGTCTCTCTGTGTAGCCCTGGTTGATCTGAAACTCACTATTTATATAGACCAGGCTGGCCTTGAACTTGGAGCAATCCTTCTGCTCCTGATACTGAGATCACAAGTGTGGGCCAAGTCCAGCTTCTAGACAGTGTTCTAAATACTTAATTTGGATCAGCTCTGCGGCTACAGTTATGTTTTTAATTTTGATTTCACAAGTGAGGAAGCAGGCACAGAGAGGCTAAAATGCTCACTGTCATAACAAAACCTGAAACTGAATCCAGTCAATCCGACTGACCAATGCCACCTCCTACCAAACAGGAGACTTCAATAAGATGACACCTTCAGAGTAAGCGTTGTGGCACACAGTTAATCTCAATAAACGCTAGCCTAGCTGCTGCCCTGCCCCACCCCACCCCCATGCTCAGTATCGAAACCTATGGCCTTGAACATGCTAGGCAAGCATTCTACCACTGAGCTATATCCCCAGCTCTGAATATTTACGGGTTTTTGTTTGTTTCTAACGCCAGACTTCAAGGTCAGATCCACACCCTCACAGGTTCAGATGAACCTTAAAAGTCCATTTGTGCTGAACTAATTGATACAGTGAAGGGATGCTGGGAGATCTAGTCTCAAACCCTTAGGTCACAGGCACCAGGCCACATAAGGAAGCCCAGTCTCTATCACACACACACACCCTGCACAGGCACCAGGCCACATAAGGAAGCCCAGTCTCTATCACACACACACACACACCCTGCATATACTGGGCCCTCACCATTGATGATGGTCCGCCGGGCGATCTCCCACAGCACTAGGCCGAAGGCCCAAACATCTGTCCACTTGTACGACTCAAAGCAGTCAGTCCGGATCTGTTCATCCAGCACCTCGGGTGCCATGTACCTCTTGGTCCCCACTCGGGGGTTGTTGCCAATGTCCAGGTAATCACTTCCCTGGGAGTGCATCACAGCCAGTCCTGTGGGTATTGGGCTTGTCAGTCCTCCAGGGCTCCCACAGAAGGTGGCCATTCCCACACTGGGAAGCCCAGGCTAGAGTCAGATGCAGTGGAGATGCAGGAGAGCCGGGCAATGGAGGCCTGCCCTGAGGTGGCCGGAGGGAGACCGTCTGTCCCGCGTACTCTTTGCTTTATAGCATTCTCAGGCCAAGCATGCATTATGATACCCATTTCACACAGTAGAACTTTGAGGTGGGTTGGAAGGAGCCGTGTTCTCAGAGAAGTCAGGGTGGGACACAGGGTTGCTACCTCCCTGTCCCTTTCCCGGAAGTCAGGTGAATGGTGGAAGGAGTCTGGGCCGGAAACAATTCGTTTTGAGACAGGGTCTTTCTATGTAGCCCTGGCTGTCCTGGAACTCACTCTGTAGACCAGGCTGGCCTCTAACTCAGAGATTCACCTGCCTCTGCCTCCTGAGTGTCCCGGCTTGGAAACAGGTTTTAAAGTACTAATTCTCTCCCCTACAGAAACGGGCAGAGCCGAGCATACAAGCCCCACCCACCGGCGAAGCTCCACCCCTTCCCTCCTGCTCACCCAGGTCCGCAATGCAACATTGCAAGTCGCTCTTGACCAGCACATTGCGGCTCTTGAGGTCACGGTGGGCGATGGCTGGTTTGCCTTGAGTGCCAAAGATCTCCACATGCAGGTGTGCCAGGCCGCAGGCCGCGGACACAGCTAGCCTCAGGGCCAGCTGCGGCTCCAGTGGCTGCCTCTGCAGAAAGTCGTAGAGGGAGCCATGCTCATGGAAGTGGGTGATGAGCCACAGCTGCGTGCTTGAGTTGCGCGAGGTCATGTCGGAAGCGATGAAGCCTGGAAGCAGAAGGTGTGAGTCAGCCAAAGCACCGAGGAGGAAGGGGTGGAGAGGGGAACCGAGGGCTGAGGGGTCTGGGAGTCGCTCAGGGTTAGACCAGTGCGCAGAGTTCCGTGTCTTCCAGCCCTGAGCTGAGGGGCTTGGAGCACGTAGGCTTGGAGTAGCGGATGTGTCCCTCCTTGCCTAGGATGTTGTCGTGCCTAAGCAGAACTGTGTTGTAGATCTCCGTCTCCCGGAACCAGGACTGTTCATCTCGTGAGGAGAAAATCTTGACGGCCACACTCTCACCATGCCACGAACCACGCCACACCTCGCCATATCGACCCTTTCCTGATCCAATGGCCAAGGGAAGAGCAAGGGTCACACACCAGATACACACGGTCCTGGGAGCCCCGCCCCCAACTCTGGGTGCTATGAAAACCCGCTTCTGCAAAACCTGAATTTTTACTTTTTTTTAAAACAGGGTCTCACTGTGTGTCACTGGCCGACTTGGAACTTGCCATCTAGACCAAGCTGGCCTTGAACTCACAGAAATCTTCCTGCTTTTGCCTCCTGAGCGCTGCTGGGATTAAAGGCATGAGCCCCCATGTCCAGCTTTTAAAATTTTTTTAAATTACGTTTATTTATTTGTGTGTGTGCATGTGTGTAATGCACACTGACTAGGGTCACATATGGAGTCAAAGGATAACTTGAGGGAGACAGTTCTCTCCTTTCACCAAGTATGCACCAGGGATTGAACTTGGGCTGTCGGGTTTGATAGCACGGGCCTTTACCTTCTGAGCTGTATTGCTCTCCCTGAACCCGAATTCATACGCAACTTAATCCACATCCTGCCCCAGCTTTGGCTACCCTTAGCTTATCATCTCACACTTGTCCTTGCAGAAGGACCTTACCTTGGCCCATAACCAATCCACTCCCTGCCCAGCGGAATCCCTTATTCTGACCCAGGCTAGACCCACTCCCTGCCCAGCGGAATCCCTTGTTCTGACCCCAGGCTAGACCCACTTTCGATCCTGGAAAGCAAGTGCTCCCCGACCTCTCCAGCCTTTGAGCCCCGTCCCTGGCTGGCGCACTGCTCACCCACGCACTCCACCAGTGCGACCTGGCGGGCCACCGTCCTCTGCACCAGGAAGGGGAGTCCGGAGCCACTGCCCGTGGTGCAGTCACTGTCCAGCAAGTCCTGGGGATACCATGTGGTCGCTGAGTGGCAGCCCCCGTCAGCCACACCCCTTTCTCCACCACTGTCCCACGGTTACACCACGGCTCGGTTCTCACTGCCGTCTTTGGGTGACCCCCTGAGATAGCTGCTCCTGTTTACATGCCCACCCTCCACCCTGGGTCCCAGGCGGTCCCAGGCCCATACCCCCAACATGCTGTCTCCCTGCTCGGATGCCTTCAGGATGAGACTGGACTCGCCCAGGTCACTGTGCAGACCCCGCTGCTTCTCCTGCCTTCTTCGGACACGCCACAAGCCCAGAGCACCCAAGGCCACCAGGACCAGCAAGGCCAGCACGGGACCCAAGATCAGAGGCAGCGGGGGATGGACATCTGGCTCTTCAGAAGGAGTTTGGGTGGCTGGGGGAGGGGGACATTGAGCCCCAGCTCCACCAAGCCATCTCTCCTGACCCTGAGCCAGACCACTGTGACAGTTGTTAGATCCCAGCATCCTGCCTCCCCACACCCTCTCTGTGTGGGCCAGGGCACGAGAAGAGAGCGGGGCAGAGAGGGCAGCACCTGAGGCGATGGGGGGAGGGGAAGGGCCCCTGGACGTACCCTCCAGCACCAGGGACACGTTGTGGTTGCAGAAGGACCGGTAGCAGCAGTGGTGGTTGACGAACTCGGTGGGGCGTCCCAGGCAGAGTTCTGGGTCCATGTTCCCGCAGCCCCGATAGACCTGAGGGTGCCCGCCCTGTTCGCGAACCAGCACCACGGTGCACCATGCCCCCTGGCAGGTTGGCTTCTTGCAGTGTGGGTTCTCACAAGTGCAGTTCACCAGCTGATCCTTGGAGGCCTTCACCACACCTCCTGGGAGACACAGGAGAAATTCAGGCACTCCAAGGAGGCCGGCCACTTCCTCCTCCTGTCCCTTCTGTCTCATAGGCAGACCCCTCAGGACCTGGTCCTTTCATTCCATCCCCTTACTGTCCTCGGAGCCTTACCCCCAGCCACGCAGGCCGTGGAGAAGGAGAAGCCAGCTTTGGTCTACCGCCTGTGCTGGGACCTCCTCTCCCAGCTACAGGTCCCGCCCTGGTCCCGGGCTCTCCCTGTTCACACCCCTGCTCCCTCCACTCAAGATGCAGGGTCTATCCTGGAAGGAACCTCAGCCTGCAAGTCAGTATCAAGAAGATAAAAAGGAGGGCTGGAGCAGCTGGGGGTCGAGTCCATAGGTGGCTGTCTGCCCTCCAGCCAGGCTCCTGGGGGTCGAGTCCATAGGCGGCTGTCTGCCCTCCAGCCAGGCTCCTGGGGGTTGAGTCCATAGGCGCCTCCTCCATTCAGACCCCTGTTTCCACACTGCCCCTCCCACACTCACCCTTGGTTAGGCCCAAGGCCACCAGCAGCATCAGAAGGCCCTTTCTGGGGATCTCCGAGGTCATGGTCCTTGGAGACAGGAGAGAAGAGATACGGTGAGATCTGCAAAAATGTGACAGCTGTGCTGTGGTGAGCAAGGTCCCCTCCTACCAGGAGGAAATCACTGGGAGTTTTTTGTGAGGGGGGGAGGCAGGGAAGCCACCTCCCCACTCCTACGTCCGACTTTGGGCGGGGCCTGCAAGGGAAGTCCTGCTTCACTTCCCCATGGAAACCATCTGTTGGGGGTGAAGGGTGGAGAGCTGTGTTTAAATGATGAGAGCCAGAGGGGACCCCGGCTTTGTGCCCCATTGCTGAGTTCAGACAAGAACAGGCTGGGGCGGGGTCCGGGGTAGGCGTGCTGCAGAAGGGCACAGCTACAGAGGAAAGAACATCTCTTTCCTAGCTCCTCTCTGTCCTCTGCCATCTGCCCACCCCTCCAGCTTCCACCCCTGCCCACCCTTTCCCAGTGCCCCCCCTCAACCCCCCCCCCCCCCATGCCTGGCTGCTTCAAACATAAACAGGCTCCTGTCTTCACTTCCTGCCATTCAGGGTCCCGCCAGGCCGGCAACAGGAATCAAGATTGTTTAGATTGGGTCTGGATAGGACAGGCTGGAGTCACGCACAGCAGGGAGCCCAGGGCAGGCTGGGAGAAGGACAGGGTCTAAAGGGGCCACCTGGAGCAGGGACCTTAAAAACTATCAACCCCAGCTCCAGTTCTATGATTTTATTATTATTTTTTCATTTTATTCATTTATTATTGTGTCTGTGTTTAGGGGCCCATGTGTGTTTAAGGGCCCATGTGCCAAGGTACCAGTGTGGAGGTCAGAGGGCAGTTCTGTGGAGCTGGTTCTGTCCTTCTACCTTTACATGGGTTTGGGGAATCAAAATCAGGTCACCAAGCTCATGCAGCATCGTGACCTGCTTAGTGCCCCTCCCCTCCCAGCTCCAGCTTTAGAGGAGCCAGTAAGGCTTAGCCAGGGGAGGAGACCATCCAGGTATTAGAATCCTCTTGTGGTACCAGGAGTCCGACAAGGGACTCTAGAACCCCCTCCCCCACCATTCCCTTCTCTGTCCTGAGCCAGTGGGGTCAGCCCCCCGTTTCATCCCCAGGCATGTAGCAGCCATATGCAGCCTGACAGTACCTAGGTGTAAAGGGTCTGTTTCCCCCTCAGAGCCATTGGGCCCCCTTCTCTCTTCTGGTCCTGGGAAAGGGTGGGGGAAGGGCCAGTGGTATAGGAAGTGAAACACACTTAGGCACTGAATGTTTGACCTTGCAAAGTCGCCTGGGGTTTGACTCTTCAGAAGTTTGATGAACAGTGGCAAGAGGAGTGATTCTGGTGTGTGACAGCCCGAAACTCAGGACCCCAACCAGCTACGGCTTTAGAGCTGTGCCAATCTTCACTTCTCAAAGCCTCAGGACCAGAGGGTAGGTAGGGGCTGAGGCTGTAGCAAGAGGGACAGGGGTCAGACAGAAACACAGACTGTCTAACAGCAGAGTGTACAGGTTGGATTCCTAGCTAGGGGAGCTGACACATAGAGAGTCCTGTGATGAGATATGAGAAGAGCTGGACATATAGTCGCATACACTACAGAGGCCCACGTTCTAATCTTGGTACCAAACGAAGACCCGAGATGCTGGGGCTTTGGGAGCAGGATGTCTAGGGTCAGGCTAGGGGGCTTGGTGGGCCTTTCTGGCTGGTGGCAGCCCTGGCCTTCCTGCCTGGGTTTCCTCTGCCCCAGAGGCCCGGTCCGGGGGAGGAAATAGAGACCTGGGCTGCTGCAGCTGTGTTCCAGCCTCTGCCTGACCTCCTGCCTCTTGCCCCTACCAGAGGCCAGTTAGGACTCTGACAAGCACTCTGCAGGGGTCCTGAGGCCATGGGCAGAAAGCCATCATTGGCAGACTTCACCTGCCCAGAAAGTAGTTGAGGAGGGGCCATGAGGTGGGAATGGCTAGCAACGAGACATCCTTCTGGGACAAGCGTCCACCTCCCTGACTGCCCCCATGTGCCCCTTGCCTCTCCAGCACATATCAGAACCTTCCACAGTGGGCTAGCTATGTAGATCCTTTGCTCTGTCACCCATTCCACAGTGTCTGAGACCAGCAAGGAGCGTACTTTGGGTGGGTACGGTGGTAATGTGCCTGCGACCCAGCACTCAGGAGGATGGGGAATACCAAATAAGACTTCAAATGCTGGGGCCAGCCTCAGTGACGTAACAAGACCATGACTCCAAAAACCAAAAGAGAAGGGGATTAAAAAAAAAAAAGGAAAGAAAAGAGAAGCATGTGTTTGCAAACAGTTCCCCAGGGAATTCTGATCCATCTGGGTGTGCACCAGGCTTTGAGGAAGGTGTCTGGCACAGAGCCAGACCTGTCTCCTTGCTCTCATTCATTTCACAGGGCATCGCTGGGAAGAGGCTCTGGGTTCCTTCTAGGTGCCTCCCCATCTCTGTGGGAAGAAAGAGAATAACACAAGACCAGAGGCTTGGTGGCACTGCCAAGGAGTGAGGGTCAGCATGGGTGTGGGAGAAGAGTCGGCAGCCTAGGGGAAGATCGGCAGTAATGTAGAAGTCACTCCTGGTCCAGCCCCGGGAATGGCCTGGGAATGTGATGGCTCTGACCGAGTCCCATCTCAGGTTAAGCATGGGGCGGGGGTGTAATCTGGGTCTTATGGTTCTCTTTTACTCCTTAGCAAAACTGCGTGAAAGATCTCCTGTGGACAGAAGCATCGCCACTGTTGGCAGAGATCGCAAATGTTAGATGACTTCAAACGTTAAGTTAACGCAGGCAGACTGCTCTGAGTTCTCACCCTGTGCCAGGCACTGCCCTTCAGTGGTTTGTGTCTTCGGAGCCTCACAACACCCCTAGGGGAAACGGGTGCTGAATAGGACTTGGTAAACATAGGTGGTCAACGGCAAATCCTTCCTTAGTCATTGCCATCCCTCTATTTGTCTGGAGGTAGGTGAGCCCCAGGACAAAGACTCATGGGTCTCAGCAGACATTAGCAGTGTGTCCCCCTGGTGTCACTGACTGGTACCCTCCTCAGGTTTCACTGCACAGTGTTGTCGTTGCCCAGAAACTACCTGTTCATTGCCAGACTTCTCAGTCTGTGGGCCTCAGGTGAAGACCCGGAGGGGAGTGTGCCTGGATGGTGGCTGTCAATCTTTCCCCTGCTTCCCCCGGCGGCAGGGCCCTTCCACACACTGTCCCAAGGCAGAGTGCTGTGATAAACTCAACTACCTTCCACACTCAGCTCTCACTGGGCCTCACAGACCCAGCTGTTCATGGGACTGCCTTCAGCATTCACCTCAGAGTCTATTAACTCGGCAGTGGTGGGGATACAGCAGAACCAGCCTGGGTTTTAGAGTCTTGGGCATCTGCCAAGTGGCACAGTGCAATGCCCGCCCCCCATCTGAGGCAATGCATCTCCAAACCACACTGGGTACCTGAAACCTCAGACGGCCAAACTGCATGTCCTGTTCCTCTCTGCTCATAACCTTTCCTACACTAGAGTTTAATTCGTATGTTAGGCACAGAAGATATTGACATTGATAAGAAAATACAACGACCACAATAACACACTTTAGCATTTGTCTTTACCTTTGCCTTTCTGCTTAAAGGAAGCACCTTCGTTTCTCCTTGGCGCGTCCGACCGGCCCAGGGCACTGCACTTTGCTGCGCTTGCACTTTGGGGCGTTGTTAAGTGACATGAAGGTTACCCGACCACAAGCGCGGCGATGCGCAGTCAGTCTGATAACCCTGACAGCTACGGGGTGACCAGCAACAGGCAGGTAAAGTGTGCAGCGCGGACACATAGACAACAGTGATGCGTGTGGTGGGTAACATGAGATTTCACTACCCTCCGCAGACAGGATGCATTTAAAATCCCTTATTTGCGGACGCTCCTGTGAACTATTTTCACACCACAGTTGAGGGTAAGTGACTGAAATCCCCGCCAACAGGGACACTGCAGATCGGGGAGGCCCCTGTGGAGGTCAGAGGTCAACTTACCGGCTCTGACCAAGCCCGGCCTCTACGGCCTACAGTTATGAGATTGGCACAAGAAGAGTGACGTTTTCTAGGCAAATGTGGAAGAGTTACTTGGCAATGTGGTAAGTGGCACGAAAAGCCAGGTGTGGTGGTGCACACCTGTAACCCTAGCTCTCAGGGGCCTCCTGAGGCAGGAGGATTGAGAATCCGAGGCCAGTTCCATCTCAAAGAAACAGCCCAGCCATGATGATGTTTCCCGGTGTCATTGGCCAGAGCCTGAAGCCGGCCTCTCTTCCACAAGCGGGACACAACGCTCTCCCATCTGAGAGGTTGTGTGAGGAAAACCACACACTACACAGAAAGATAATTGAGGAGACAGGGAGCGGGGCAAACAGGGTAGTTGAGGGGTCAGAGAGGGCCGACCCTAACTCTCAGTGAGGCTGCTCATAAGCAGGAGTGTGTCCACAGAGGAAGGCCTAAGAAAGCAGCCAGCCTGAGCAGTCCTCTCCAGGACAGACTGACAGTCTGGGGTCCCAGCCTTGGGGAAGGGCTAGGATTCCCTCTAGCCTGGATGTAAAGGACAGCCACTGCAGGGGAGTTCTATGACCTTCTAGGGCTAGAGGTAAGATTCGGGAGGATAGCCTTGTAATGGCAAGTTCCTTAGCAAAAGCTGGTCTGGAGAAATGTGGGCTCTGTGAGGCGTTTCAACAGGGTGGGAAGTCACCCCTAGGTTAACCCAGCATCCTGGAGGGACATGGGAGCACCGCGGGGGGAAGAATCCTTCGGCCCACTTTATTTTCACAGATTAAGCATAGAAGAGGGAGTTAAGTGAACGGACAGGGACTGGGGAAGAGAAGCTAAAGCCTCAGGACACCTAGCAAGAGTAAAAGTCTTTGCTTCCCCATCCGGCTCCCTCCCATTCTCAGGTGGGATTAAGAGGCAGGTGTGTATCCACAACCAGGGCGCACTGCTGGCTCTCTCCTCCAGCTAAAACTGACCCCTCCACGCGCCGCCGGAGAGGTCTCTGAGATCCGTGCGAAGGAAAGGTCCACCGAGACCAGGGACAGGTCGTCCCGCTCGGCCCAACGCGACCTCGACTCACCTTTGGACGGGGCGGCAGGACCCCCGCCTCTCCTCCCCGGAGGCGGCCGGGTTCTCACGTCCAGAGCCGGCCTGGGGCCGGGGAATGGCTCGATCCGCGCGACTGGCGCGGCGGCCTCCCGGGACTGGGAAGGGGCTGGAGCAAAAATGTTTCTTATTCTAGCTTCTTCCTGCCTGGCCCGACTCCACCACTCCCTCCTAATAACCCGTTTCCTATTGCCCAGCACGCCTCCCGGCCGCAGGGCCTGGCGCTCCGGAGGGGCTGCACACCCCGGTGGGGCTGCCCCAGCGCCCCCACGCCCCGAAGGGGACGGGCCTCGAACCCGGGCAAGGGGGTCCCGTGGGTCCCGGGGCAGGGCTGCAGGGACCGAGCCGGTAGCCGAGGCGTCATCCTGGGCCCCGAGAGGGGATGAGGGTAGCGGGCACCGAGAGGCAGAAACCTGGATTCCCGACTCAGGAGGGAGCGGAGTGGGCACCGGGGAGGGACCTGCGCCACGGAGCAGCCCACTTACCTGTCCTCACCTACCTCACTCCAGGTTCTCGGGATGCTAAGGAACAGGGCAGAGAGAGCTGAGTTTGGGCTGGGAGGCTCTGGTCAAAAGCTAGCTCCGCCCTTTGGGACTCCCCGGTCGGGTCGGTCGTCTTAAATCTTTCTGCCTCCAAGCTCCAGCCCCTTCACCCTCTTCTCAGTCCTGGCCATCAACGGTCAGCCTAGGGCTAAAGAGGCCCGGATTGGTCCAGATAGGTCCACTCTGAGTCAGTCTCTCCCGAGCCCCTCAGGGCTTGGCAGTTGCCCTCTGCATCAGGGGAGGCCAGAATGGAGGGAGAGGCTGCTTTGGACTTTCTGTCCAGCAAGGGTGGGACCTCAACCACGGGATGCAGGGGTGAGGGGTGGGGGTGGGTAACCACCAGATGGACTTAAGAATTTGGGGCATGGAGCCTTCTGGGGCCGGGACGTGCAGGGAGTGAGGCAGAAGGGCTCCGGTGGTGATGATGAGGGACAGTCTTCCTCCTGACCCTGCTGTACAGGCTGGGAGTGTGGGTGAAAGTCTAGGCCTTCCTTGGCAAGACTTGAGTTTTGTTCTTAGCCTGTGTGAGTATCCACACTCTGAAGTACAACCACCGACTGAGAATCCAAGCTAGTTGCTGTAGCCCTAGAAACACCTCCAGGGTTTCAGCCCCCTGTGTTAACCAGCATGGAACACAGTGGACCATCTTACACACAGAGAAAGATGGTACCTACCTTAGTTCCTCAGTCTGAGCCTCTGGCAGGACTAGAGGCTGGGGGAGACAATGGCTAGCCGCTCAGACTGACGTCACTTCCTCTGCTGACCCCCCCCTCCCCACACACACACTGTGGCAGCTTCTTGAATTTGAGCCTCGAGAATTTCCAGAGCCCCAGCACAACCTAATTTCAGCATCAGGACAGACCGTCCTGCAGCCTATAGGAGTACTAAGGGATCACAGTATCCACGTTCCCAGGCTGTGGAGGCCACGGTGGCCCACTCCATTAGCTGTAGAACTGGGAGCCTGGCTACAAGGCCATCTTCACACCCACTCTTCCTCCTGCCTGCTATGGCTTCCGGCCAGCCTCTCTCAGTCTCCAGCCTGTGTTTCTCTGTCTTAAGGAGTGGGAGTGAGGGCCCTGGGGCAGGACCCAGGGGACCTCTGTAGCCCAAGGCCTGCCTCCTTGGGAAGGCGAATCTAGGAGATCAAGGTCCAGAGCTCCATAGTGGCTGATAAGTGTCGGTGGGGATGGGAGAGTTTCTGTGGGCAGGCCTGTGAAGTAGATTTAGGAGGTAGAAGAGAAGACGTGGACAGGGGTGAGCCCCCCACCCCCTCCCCGCCCCAGCCTTCTGGACAATGTGCATTAGCAGCTCTTGTGAACCCAAGCCTCCCACGGTGCACAGGGAACCTCGGGGTGGGTGTTGGAGGGAGGACAGGGAGCTGGAGAAAGCACTGGGGCCTCAGGCCAATGAGGACATAGAAAAGGAATTACAGACGCTGTCCAAGTCGACAAGAATTAATTGCTCATAGGGCCCAGCTGTTCCCCACATTCAGCAAGGACAGAACGGGATGAAACAGGCCCAGAGGATTCTGAGTTAGAATCTGAGGCACAGAACTTCCCAGCAGTGCGTGAAGCAGAGGTGTGGAGAACTTCCAGGAGGTCTTTTCCGGTGACTGGTGACAGTGGACTTGATGTGGAGGCCAGGCAGTGAACTCTGACCTTTCAGGGCCAGCTGTGTGCATTAAGTTCTTAATTGTGGGGGTTTTTGTTGTCGTTGTTGTTTAAAGAAAGATCCCTAAAATCCTAGACTGGCCTTGAAGGTGAGATCTCACGGTCGCCACCTCCCCAGAGCTAGGATTCCAGGCGCTTGCCCCAACTCTGGCTCTTGAGAGAGACCAAGGCCAGGCACGCGCAGACATTCAGGGCCCCGTGCTTGACCTGACACTTGCTTGAACTTCTTTAAAATATTCTAAAGGGTGTTGGGACAAAGGACACATAATTTTTGTTTTGCACCAGGCCCTACAAAGTGTGTGCCCATTTTTACACCAGGGTAAGTGGGCGGGGCAAACCGAAGGAGGGAAGAGGCAGGGAATGAGCTGAGTTTTGCTTCTCTTAAATTATGGAATGGAGCTGGGCAGTGGTGGCGCACGCCTTTAATCCCAGCACTCAGGATGCAGAGGCAGGTGCTGTGAGTTCAAGGCCAGCCTGGTCTACAGAGTGAGTTCCGAGAAGAGACTGAGGGCTTAAGGTGGCCATCACTCATGGGATGGAGGGTCTCTGGGATCTGAGAGTAGGTAATAGCCCCAGCTAGGAGGGAGACTGTTTGGAAGAGGAGCCAAGTGGCTGGGTGAGGCCAGAGGCCAGAGGTATTTCCTTCAGCTCCAGCCACTCGGGAGGGTGGGACCGGATTGCTCACGCAGGACACAGGAATCTGCCTTTGTTTCCAGCTGGAGGGGAAATGCCATAAATCCTGCCCCTTTCCCACCCCTCCAGCATCCTTGCCCAGGCTCTGCCCTTCCCAGGACGGGGTGGGGGGTGTTGGGGGGGGCTGGGACTGAGGGCCCTCAGGAAAGCTCTTGTTTCCTGGACCCCAAGCCCACAGGCCTCTGTCCCTTGTTCCCCAGTACAGGTCTGGAGTAAACAGGCTGCAAGGAGTTGAGTCTGGGTCTGCTCACCTCTCTCCTCTCCTTAGCAGAACCACAGTCAAGAAAGCCACCTGGGGCTGACAGGAAGACTTGAGGACAAGCCTCGGGCTCCCCTGCCCCTCTTCCCGGACTCCTGCTTCCCATGGTCACACAGACTCTGCCCCCCAGACAATGAGGAGAAGGGTGTATGATGCCAGAGGCGAAGGCAGGAGGGGTGGAGGGCCTGGGACCCCAGGAGAAGGGGGTGCTTTCCACATCTACGTTTGTGTGCCTGCGTGGCTAAGGGTGTGCCTGTGTGCTTCATGCTTGTAGATGTGGCTTGTCTGTGTTCACCTGGGATCTGTGACATCCATGTCAACGTCACGTCTGTGATCACGCAGGTCCCTGTGGTCCTGGCGGACGGCATGTCTACATGGGGCAATACTGTGTGAGTACAGCCAAAATTTCTAGAAGTCGGTGTTGGTAGGGCCAAGGGCTCCAGAGAGAGAGGCCAAGCCTTGTTCACGCCTTTCAGACCCAGAATATTTCTCCCCAACGAAAAGTCCTGGCCTCAAAGAACCAAGGCCAGGGGGTTCTGACCACGGCATGTGCTCCGGCCAGACGGGCTCCTCTGGCAGGTCACCGGCCTGAAGGGTCAGGCAAGAAATACATTGAAGAGCTGTAGAGGAAAGGAGGACCAGGGTTCAGAGTTCAGGGTTCAGCTGATTATCACTTGGATAGTGGTGACTCATGAGTACTTTTCGCCATTGCTATGGAGAAGGCGGTCAGTATCCTGTCCTGGCTCCCTGGTGTGGGCCACAGGGGTCCCCATCTGTTCTTCTGTCTTTCTCTCATGTTTGTGCTCCAGGGTCTCCTGAGATGTGTGCTGGCATTACTGGGGACACTGGCCTTCCTGGAACCTGGGCTGCCCGAGAGGTGGAGGCAGATGATTAAGTCTGTCCATGCATCGGGGCTCAAATGCACTGGAGCCCAGACACCGTTCTACTCCATGTGCATTTGCTGAGTGGCAGTGGGGCTGGACAGGGACAAACATGTTCTTACCCCAATAGGAGTGAGGGGAGGTTCCCTGGGTGGCCCCCGCCCAGCTGATACCCTCAGAATTTGCTAGGGTATCCAAACCTGCAGTCCCACCTCTAAAGTCCTGACCTTCCAAGGCAGGAACGGAGAGTGCTCTCCTTAAGAACAACTTGAGCAGCCACCAGAACTGTGGTGACGAGCTGAGAGGCCGGCGGCTAGGGCAGAGATGTGCCCCTGTGGCAGAACTGGTCTGAGGAGGTTTCCGGGCTGGTTTTGTTTTTGTTTTTTCCACATTTCAGGGGCCATCAAAATACCATGCTAGAATCCTGGGAAGCTGTGGCTTTTCTTCCACTCCCTCTCAACAGAGGATAGCTGCTTACCTACCAGTCACATCTGTGCCTTGTATCCTGGGAAGCAGTTTATTTTATGTTACAAATGTGAGTTGTGTGTGTGTGTGTGTGTGTGTGTGTGTGTGAGAGAGAGAGAGAGAGAGAGAGAGAGAGAGAGAGAGAGAGAGACAGAGAGACAGAGAGAGACAGAGAGACAGAGAGAGACAAAGACAGAGACAGAGACAGAGGCAGGACCAGGATGGAACTTGGGTCTACTGTTCTTAAAGGTCTCAGTGTAGCTAATTGTAGAAGTAACCAACCGTCTTATTAAATAAGAAACACAGAACCAATGCAAAGAAGAAAGCCAAGAGGTCAGAGCTAAGAGCCTTACCCTGCAGCTAGCCTCTTCAGCCAAGAGACCTCTCCGAAAGAGGGCTACTTCCTGTGTGTTTGTCTTTATATAGTCTTTCTGTTCTGCCTTCTCATTGGTTGTAAACCCAAACACATGACTGCCTCATCACTGCCTGTCTGTACAGACCTCCAGATCTTCTATGGTTGGGATTGAGATTAAAGGCGTGTGTCTCCAATGCTGGCTGTATCCTTGAACACACAGAGATCCACCTAGCTCTGTCTACCAAGTGCTGGGATTAAAGGCATGCGCCACCACCGCCACGCTCTTGCTATGGCTCTAATAGCTCTGACCCCCGGGCAACTTTATTTATTAACATACAATTAAAATCACATTTCAGTACAAGTAAAATACCACCATAGCTAACAGTTGGCATGACAAGAAGCTGTGAGTTTCTTAGCTTCTGCAGACATAGAGCAAGTGTGGAAAGCTCAGAGGCTGGGATGAGGCAGGAGAGGGGAGGCTAACTTCAGGAAGCCCAGAGGAAGGCTGGCTTCTTTCCACTCTGCATGAAGGGATACAGGCAGGCTGGAGTCAGCAGCACTCAAGGGCCAAGAACTTTTCGGTGGAGGGCCTAGGACCCAGTCACCCTGGAGACGGTCAGAGATTGCAGGGGCAATTGTGGGGAGGGGGCAGAGGGGAGCTCCCTCTGCAGAAACCACCGTCCAGATCCAGCTCAGACAGGACAAACCTAGGGTGACCCCTGAGCAGGTGGGAGGGCGGGCTCAAGGGTAAGAGGAGGCCCGGCTGTGGGCAGAGGTGCGTGTTCGTGAGGCTGTGGGCAGAAGTTCTGATGTCACACAGGCTTGAGCTTTTTGCTCCATTCACCACTGGTCAGCTGGTGACACTGGGCCATTCGCTTAACTTTCACAGCTGTGGTCTCCTCCGGCGTAAGGTAGGAGGGTTGTAAAGGTCAAGGATGGCCAGGTGTGGAGCTCCATACCCTGTTCCTATGCATTCCTCACAGAAGCCTTATCTCTCTCTCTCTCTCTCTCTCTCTCTCTCTCTCTCTCTCTCTCTCTCTCTCTAACACACACACACACACACACACACGCACACGCACACGCACACGCACACGTATATGGCTGCTTTGTCTGTATGTATATCCATACTACTTGTGTGCCTGGTGCCCACAGAACCAGAAGAGGGTATCAGATCCCCTGGGGCTAGAACAGACAGTTGTGAGCTGTCATGTGGGTGAACCTGGGTCTTCTGGAAAAGCATCCAGTGCTCTTAACTGCTGAGCCATATGTCAATCCCCCAAGGTCGTTATTCTTGTTTCTGTCTACACATGAGAGTTGTGTGGTTCAGGAGGGTTACACAACTTGCCCAGGGTCCCAAACCTCAGGCTGCAGCACTGGGCCACCATTGCCTTCCTGGGCTGTAGGTACGGTTGCTCTGCTGGCCCCTGCCGAGGCTGGCATCACGTGCTGTGATTTCAGTACTGGATGAGGAGGAAAAGGAGTCTATATCCACCCTGGAGACCCAGAAGCAGCTCAGTCAAGCTCAATTCTTTAATATCCGCCCTCCCGACAGCACTTTACAGTTTACAGAACCCTTTCTCCAGGTGTGAGTCCTGAAGCAAAAGCAAGTGCTGCCTTCAGGATCCCACAGGTGCGGGACAGCAGCGTCAGCTGGTAACCCTCCGCAGCTGCCTTCAGAGCACCCTGAGAGAAACTGACTCGACTTTACTAGTTATTTGTGCATGTGTGTGTGTGTGTGTGTGTGTGTGTGTGTGTGTGTTCCTATTCAAAGAGCAGAATAATTTTTTAATCAAAAAATGTATTAATGATTAAAATGTCAAAATTCTCTGTGCATAACCAAAGCATTGGTGTCGAGGTTGACACTGTCCTCCCAGGAGCTGGGGTGTGACTCCTGCCTGCCGGCTGTGGGCTTCCTACAAGAGCCTCCCTTCAGAGAGGGTGGAAAGTGAGGAAAGCCTTAAGTTCACAGGAGAAACTGCACGGTACCTCAAGTACCTCAGCCAACTGATCAGCACCAACAAGTGACATGTCACCTGATGAGAACTTGACCTCTCTACATGATCTTCCTCCTGAAAACCCCAAACCTAGAGCTCCAGGCTAGACCTAAGAAAAAACATCAGCCTTGGGCTATAGAGCAAGATGGGAGCGGGGAAGAGGAGAGGGGAGGAGAGGACAGGAGAGGGGAAGTGAAGAGAGGGAGGGAGAAGGGGAGGAGAGAGGGGAGGGGAGGGGAGGAGAGGAGAGGGGAAAGGAGAGAAGGGAAGGAGGGAGGGGAGGGGAGGGGAGGGGAGGGGAGGAAGAGGATTACTGGTATCAAATACTCAAAGCTGTCAGATGGTCAACAACAAGGAATGTCTTGTAGGATCCCGAGGGATCCTGTGACAGAGAGGAAACTGGGTGAAAAGTAAGGAAGTGTGAATCAGGTGTGGACTTGAGTTAATCACAATGATGAGCTCACTCACTGCAACACACTAATAGCAGGGAAATCTGAGGTGTCTATGCACGATTGTCCTAACTGTTCTGTAAATCTAAAAGTGCAGGGTTTTTTCATTTTTGTTTTTAATGAGGCAGGGCCTGGAACTCATCATGTAGACCAGGCAGGCTTCAAACTCAAAGATCTGCCTGCCTCTGCTGAGACTAGTCATGTGCCACCATGCCCAACCATAAAGCAAAGCTTTTGTTATTTGACTTAATCAAAAGATTTTTTTTAAATAGTGAAACATTTGCCTGGCTGCTGCTTTCTGGCCAGCATGTAAGCCCTTTTCTAGAGAAAATGTCTGCTTCCTTGTTGGGATGCTCCAGAGGAGACACTATGGGCTAGAGCCCTGCTGTGGAGGCCATGGCCAGTGGCCGGGTTCCATTCTCAGTCTCTGCCAGTTTCTAATGTGGAGCCCAGGCAGTTCTGTAAATTCTGAGCCAGGTGTCCTTAAACTTGGAGTCTGCCGGATCATTGAGAAGGTCAAATGTATGTATGTATACAGTAGGCACCTTACCTATGCATGTATGTATGCAGTAGGCATTGTACATGCAGTTACTGTAGTTATCAGGAGCATACAAGTGCACTTCTGCAGGAAATGTGTTGGAGAAACCCCCCAAACTTGCAAACAAAGCCCCACAAAGTTACCAAGTGTCCCTTCAAAGATATTTCAGATCATTGGCTAAGAACCCCACCTATGGGTCATCTAGGGGAGGTAACTTCTCTTGACATACTTATTATGGCTGTTTTTCCTCCCCTCTCTCTCCCTCCCTCCCTCCCACTTTCTTTAGGTAGGGCCTGTGTGTTGCCCAGACTGGTCTCAAACTCATAGGCTCCAGTGATCCTCCTGTCTCAGCCTCCTGAGTAGCTGGAGCTACAGATCTACATCCTATGTCCAGCAAACATGCTATTTTCTACTCACTAAGGCCCAGACTTTACAAAGTAACAGGTCAAGCACTAGAAGATTGACAAACAGCAAATTATTATTATTCTTATTTCTTTCCTTTTTAAAATTTAATTTTACTCTATGTGTATAGGTGTTTTGTCTGCATGTAGCTCCAGGCACCAAGCGAGTGCCCGGTGCCCAAGGAAATCAAAATAGGGCATCAGATCCCCTACAGCTGGGTGCTGGGACCCAAACCTGGGTCCTCTGCAGGAGCAGCCAGGGCTCTAATCTGATCTGTCTTCTCCAGCCCCTGAATCATTTTTGTTTGGCAAAAAAGTAAAAACAAAAAAGTTTTCCTGTGGTTGGGAACTTATTTTCTTCTAACTTTGCAATCTTCTTCCCGCACCCCTTGCTCCACAGTCCTCCATTTCCTCCTTGGATCCATCCTGCTGCCCCACTTTCTAAGTCCTTACATAGCTTTCGGTACTCATGACATGTCCGAGGTAATCTGCATTAGTTACTGCTCCCGTTCAGTCCACAAGGCGAGCACAGCAGTGGGAGCCGGAGGGGGCAGGCCACGTTGCATCTGCAGTTAGGTAACAGAGGGGATGCCGTGCTGGGGTCCTCCTTTTCATTCAGTCTGGGGCCCCAGTTCATCAGGCGGTGCTCTTCAAGTTCAGGTGGGTACCCAGAGGCATCTCTTTTGTGTGATTCTAAATCACACAGAGTTGAGGATAAAGATGTCCTGACAAACGTGGTTACCTGAGGGGAGACGTCCTCTCTGACAAATGCCATGCCTGCATGCTTTTCTACCCTGGGTTGTCTGCTTGGTACAACCGAAAGATAGATTCCGTGTGAGAACAGCTTGCTTTCTCCTGCTTTATGATATACTACACAGAATCCAGCGTATAGGTATTACCACCACAATCGCTGTAGCCGATCCCCTGCCGGCAGACACTGGGTTGGTCCTGTTCCCTCCTGCAGACACTACTGTGGACAACTTTGTACGTTCGGTGGAAGCAGGTTCCTCAGGGCAGAGGCATCTGGGAAGCAGAAGAAGCCCCAGACAGGAATGTGTCTTACTCGCCTCTAGCTTGGCCTAGCCCACCTCCCCATGGTTCTTAGCTTCGTCTTCCTGCTTCTTCTTCTCCTGGTATCTCCAGAGAGGAAGAGCCAGACTTCGCTGCCCTGCAGGCCTGAGTATCAACTCTTCGTACTGGGTAGGGGAAGAGGGCGCCTTGGAGAGGAGGATCTTGGGGATTTGGGACCTGGCACCAGTACCGTCCCTGGACTGTAACCACTGGGAGAGCACACTCCGAGGGCTCTGGTAGGGGATAAAGACCTGGGGGACAGGGACAGCCTGAGGAGGGTGGGGTGCTGGGGGAGGGGGAGGGACGGTGCCCAACAGCTCAGGCACTGACTTGCCTCGAGTGCCCAGCATGGGTGGGTGATCGGGGCACAGTGTGTGGCAGGCGGTGGTGAGGAAGGGGCTGGCCAAGCTGGTGGTGACCGTCACAAAGTGGTCCAGAACACCCCCTTCCTGCGGAGACTCAGCAAAAGAGAGGCTCAGGGTAGCTTGCAGCCTTTCTAGGAGGGATGGGGCAGCCTGGGCCTGGGCCTGGGCCACAAGCTGGGCCAAGGCTGGCCACTCTGGCTGGTACTGCAGGCTGAGCTGCTCTGCCTGGGGTCGCCTCAGCAGCTGCCGGATCTTCCGCACGGTGTCAAAGCTGTCCGTCAGAACGGCCCACTCTAAGGCTGTCTTGCCCCGGACGGGATCCACGGAGCTCAGGTCAGCACCTGCAAGTGGGTCGGTGTGACAGGGATGAGTCAGGGAGCCGTGGTTTGCACATGGGCACATTCTTCAGCAGCAAGGCTGGTTTGGGCTGGATTCAAAACATCTCCCAGATTGGAAGCCCAGGGCTTCAGCCTTCGGTGTAAGAGACAGGACAGGGAGGGACTTGAAGAGAGCAGGTGAGGTCTCCAACAGGCTCATAGGGCCTGGGGAGAGTGGATCACGGGCTGCTCAAGCCGCGGCTGCTGGGGGGCGGGGGTCCTGCCCCTTCCCCCTCCCACTTTATTTCTTCATTATCATTCCTTTCTCTCTGGAGCCAGAGAGACACAGTCACTCTGAAAGGAGAAAGACAAGGGGTGCCCTTCCTTCCCCACCAAACCCATGGGGATTGGGAAGGGAAAAGCTGGAGACCGGGATTCCTCAGAGAGACCAGCAGAGGGCGTCGACAGCCACCTCAGGGGGAATAATCAGGGTCCCACAGCTCCACAGGGGCCCTCCACTTCCTCCTGAACTGGGGTCAGTCCTCACTGCTGCCCCATGTGGCAGCCTTCACCGAGCTGTGGCCTTGTTTCTCCGCCTGGGTCTCAGGCAATGGCAAGGCCGGGACTAGAACTCAAGATTCTGGTTGAAGGTGCCGCCTCATCCCCACACCTTTTCCCATCTTATGTCTGCACTCTTTTGCCGGGACCTCCATAAAGAGTTCCGGCC
This sequence comes from Peromyscus eremicus, assembly GCF_949786415.1. NCBI lineage: Eukaryota > Metazoa > Chordata > Mammalia > Rodentia > Cricetidae > Peromyscus > Peromyscus eremicus. Next base: position 2,519,328 of record NC_081436.1, read on the forward strand.
CAGCCGGGCTTTGCCTACTGTGGAAAGGTGATAGCATGCCCCTCCTCCATTAAGTTGGCCTGGATCTGTGGTCCACCCGCTTCTTTCCTGCTGCAGCTAAATGGTGTCTAGTGGGGTGGCAGTGGAGGAAGTGGAGCCGCACACCCGCCATGAGGAGGGCGACCACACACTCAGAGCGGTCACGAACGGCAGCCTTCATCAGAGCTGTGAGTCCCCGCTGGTCCCTGCGCTCCAGGTCCAGGCCAGCAAAGTAGTTCAGCAGGAGAGTCACCAGGGATGTGTGACCTGCAGAGACAGGACCACAAAGCTGGGATCCCCAGGATCCCCAGGAACCCCAGGATCCCCAGGATGATGAAGCCTGGCCAGAGGGACCCTTGTGCAAAGTTTGGGGTTGTGGCCCTGATGGCTGAGAGCAGGGGTGAGGTGGGGTGGGATGGGGGTGCTGGGTGGGGTAGGGGGTTTGTGTCTTGCACCTGCTTGAGCAGCCAGCATGAGGGCTGTGTTTCCATCTTTATCCTGCTGGTTCACATCCAGGAAAGGACAGGAGCTGAGCAGAACCACAATGGCACCAAAGCCGCGGTAGCACGCAACCATGAGACCTGTCTGGGGACAGGGCAGCTTGGACCCCCACTTTCCACTAAGTTCTCCTTAGGAACCCCCTCACCACCACTACCACCTTTGCCCTCTAAATCTGCACATTCTCAGAGCCTGTCCCAACCCCCATGAAGATGGTTCTGAGCCGTCTAGAGTGGGAACAGCCTCTGGAACTCTCTGGAGAGCCAGACCAGGATGCTGAGGGTGGCACCTGACCCGTCCCCAGCTGCCCCGCTGAGCCCTGGGGTATCTCACCCTCCCATTGCTGTCCACTTGGGAAACCTCCTCTGGGGAGACCCCGACATCCAGCCTGGCTTGGAGCTCAGTGGGGTCGTTGTGGACACAGGTCCAGTACAGGGTCTTCAGGTGACAACCAGGGGCAGGGGTCTCATTGCTGGGGCAGGACAGTGCCTCAGACATGTCCAACCCTTCCCAGGTCAGTGGTGGCTCCTCTGTTTCCAGTCTGGGGCGGAAAGGTGAGTCCCTCTTCAGTCAGCTGGCAGCTGTGACAGAATGTAGAGGAACAGTGTCTCCTGCGATCCTGGACAGATGTTCCTGCAGCTGCACCTGTTCCCTCCTCCCCCACCGCACTCCCCCCTTCCCCAGACACAAGACAGGCAGCCAATGGTCTTACTGTAGGTCAGTTTCCCAAGGAGGCTCACGATAGGGGTTATCATTTCCCCTCCCCCACCCTTACCTGGGGTTCTAGGGCCTCCAAAAGACCATCACAGCAGGCAGACCTGTGGTTCAGAGCACCCCTCGCACCTCCAAAAACACAGCAGTCCTTCTGTGGCGTAACGGAGGGACTATCACCAGGAAATGAGGCAGGTGACAGATGGCCGGGCCTGCAGGAAGCTGCCATAAACACGTCGGTGCTGAGCTGGGTCAAGCGGGTTAGGAAGGGATTGGGGGCCTGGAGGGGTGCCCCATCCCTGTCCCAAGATCCCACTAGACTTGGCTGGCGGCAGCTTCTCCAAGCCCACAGTGGAGTGGATCTCCCTGGGCTGATCAGTCTCACCTCCATCGTGGGACGTCAGGTGCTCTTAGAAGCGGTTTTCCAAGAGAAGCGTGATGAGGCTCCTGAACCTGAGATCCCCTCCACTGCCCTGGAACAGATTTGGGGAAGAGGCCACGGCTGTGGTGTGGGAGAAGGTAGGAACATTAAATAAGTATGAGTGGGGAGGTGGGCTCCAGGGTTTAACCAAGGAAATCAAAACATAAAGAGCTGTCAGAAGGCTGGAGAGGTGGCTCAGAAGTTAAGAACACTGGCTGCTCTTTCAGGAGACCTGATCCATTGCCAACACCCACTGGGCAGCCCACAGCTGTCTGTAACTCCAGTGCCGGGGAATCGGACGCCCTCTTCTGGTTTCTGTAGGTAACTGCATGCACATGTGCACAGGCATACACACTGGCAAAACACCTCTAAACAGAAACATTAAAATAAAAGTTTTAAAAAAGGGTCAGGCGGTGATGGCGCACACCTTTAATCCTAGTACTCAGGAGGCAGAGGCAGGCAGATCTCTGTGAGTTCGAGGCTAGCCTGGGATACAAAGTGAGTTCCAGGGAAGGCACCAAAGTTACACAGAAAAACCCTATCTTGGAAAAAAAAGTTTTAAAAAAGCAATTTCAAATTAGAGCTATAGAAATTATGATGTATTAAATCTAGTGAATTCGATTTGAAGTGGTAAAATATGACTTATTAAAGTAATAATAGATTTGTACTGTCATTTTTGGAATTAATACGTTGAATGACTTGGAGCTCAGACTGTAGCACTCTCGTCACTGGGGGACTTTGCTTTCTGGCTTCATATTGTTTTCCTCTCACTTTTGGTTCCTGTTCAGCTTTCTCCTCCTCTCTTTACCGGTTGGTGCTAATATAATAATCATAAAACATGTACATCTCATCAAAAACGTGATTTGTGTTTGTTTTCTTATTGTTTGGTTTCTTGCATTTGTTTTATTGTTCTTTTGTTTGTTTTGAGAACGTCTCTTATGTAGCCCAGGCTGGCCTCAGAAATCCACCTGCCTCTGCCTCTCAAGCGTTGGGATCACAGGTGTGCAGCACCACATCTGGCTTGTGTATTTGTTTTTCTTTTCTTTCTTTTTCTGAGACGGGGGTCTCACTATGTAGTCCTGGCTGTCCTGGATCTCACTCTGTAGACTAGGCTGGTTTTGAACTCACAGAGATCCACCTGCCTCTGACTCTGCCTCCCAAGTGCTGGGATTAAAGGTATGCTCCACCACTGCCTGGCGACTTCAACAGGTTTCTGATTATGCTCCAGCTCTTCTTGTTTTTCACTCAGTCCTGTGATTGAAAGACCTGTCCTAGTTACGTCACATGCAATTAAGTGCTTGAAGGGGTGTGGCGGGTGGGGCTGGAGAGTGGGGGTTCTGTCTGGGCTGGACTCAGCCTTCATCCAAAGCTGCTGGTGGCCCTTCTCCCGAATTGCCAAGCTGGAAAGCTAAGTCAGCACTTGCCAGCCTCCAGGAGCTGTGGATCTGGGCTCTTAGGCTCTATGGAGGTAAATTTGGGGCAGAGCTATGGAGCACGGGACACCCGCTTTCTGAGACAGACCGGGGTAACACAGGCAGGCTCTGTGTGCAGCTTCCTGATCCACCAGCTTCCTGTAGTACTGACTGCAGATTTCTCAATCACAGGCAGAGGTCATGTGACTGCCAAAGCTGGCAGTTATTTCAGACCTACAGCCTGCTTCTTCAGCCCTTTCTGTTTCAACTAGCCAGTGTGTTCTTGCTGTCTGCCACTGCACTCTAACGGACATGTGTGGCTTAGCAAAAAAAAAAAAAAAAAAAAAAAAAAAAAAAAAAAAAAAAAAAAAAAAAAAAAAATTTCAGGAATAGCAAGCTGTTGGTATCGGTTAAGGCATCTGATGGTGCCAGGGTCTTGCCTGGAATTCTCTTACTTTCCTCTTAGTCACAAGATGGCTGCTCTACCCCAAACCAGCAGAGTAAAATTTGGTGAATGTGGGATTCTATGCAGTACTTAGTAGATGTCCATGAGATTGTAGGCCAGACATCTCTGACACATCCCCTAACCATAGCTTCCTTTTTCTCAGTCACTTTTGAGCTGGGTCTGATTGCTTAATGAAGGCTTGGCTGGCGAATGGCCAGCAGAAGTCTGATGGATGGATGGAAACTCTTTGCTGTCTTGATACAAGACGTCAGGAGCATGTTGGTCCTGCCTTCACGCTCTCCCCGTGACTCCCTGCTACCTGGAATCCTGGGCACGCACACAGGTGTGTGCGCCCACATTTAGCTTTTCTGTTCTTCCCGAGGTGGGTGCACCTTAAGGAAGGTTCCCTTGGGCTCACAGTTCTAGGGCACAACCCACCACGACAGAGCAGTCTGGGAAGCAGGACGAGGCAGCTGGTCACACTGAACCTGCAGCAGGAAGCCAAGAAAGGTGAACGCTCACGCTCAGCTTGTATTCTTTTTGTTTGATCCAGGACCTCAGCACCTGGGATGACGCCACCCATAGCGAAGACAGATCTTCCTTCCTCAATGATGTACCTCAGACAACCCCTCCCAGGCATGTCCTTAGCTCGTCTCCTGGGTGAATATAGAGCTTGTGACATGGATATTAATCCTCATGGTGCTCAGGTTGCTGGCAGCTTCTTGCCGCTTGCAAATAATGCTCCAGTGAACACCTTGGATCCATCTAGCTCTGGACATGCTGGGCTCAGGGCACACACCTGCTTATGGACCAGACCTTGCGATGCTGCTCTGTTTTGCACGGTTCCTACCCACAGTGATTTCCCTCTACGTCCAGGCCAATGATTCAAACTGTTGGCTTCACATTTTCCTCAAAGCGACAGAGAGAACTAGGCAGCAACATCCACATTTGATGTGGAATTTCTTGTTATCACCAAGGTGAGCCTCTCTCCTCACATCTGATGATCGTTCTTGTTACCACTTCCGGGATTTGCCTGCTTCTGGCCTTTGCCAGCTTGGTGGGGTGGTTCTTTTTCCTTTTTTTTCCCTGACACTTTGGGAATTTTTTTTTAATTTCCCAGATAATAAATCTTTTAGATGTGTCTACCATACTATAATCCAATGGTACTTCTGTTAAAAGAAAGCCTGAGTTTGGATATGGTTAAATTCTTCAAAAATTCTCCTTATACTTTTTGTTTTAGTATCTTGCTCAAGAAAAACTCTACACTTACAAAAGATCTTCATTCTTTTTCTTAATCTTATAGTTTTATTTTCATATTTTGCCTTTATTCTGAATTCATTTTTTTTATTTTTAGAATTTTTTTTAACTTTATTTTATATGCATTGGTGTGAAGGTGTCAAATCCCCTGGAACTAGAATTACAGACAGTCGTGAGCTGCCATGTGGGTGCTGGGAATTGAACCCAGGTCCTCTGGAAGAGCAGCCAGTGTTCTTAACCGCTGGGCCATCTCTCCAGCCCCCTGAATTCATTTTTATATACTGAGAAAAATATCTGTAGACTGAATTGTGTCCCATCCCCAACTGAAATGTGATGAGCTAACCCCCAGAGTGACTGTACTTGGAGAGCCTTGGATAATGTAATCAAGTTTAGGGGTGAAAAAGCCATTCTAGGCCAAAGCAGCTGTGCTGAAGGGGTCACCATTTCTGATTACAGTACAGAGTCACGATGATGAAATGGCATGGCACTTTACAGAAACAAAGGACTAGAGGACACAGAAGCAAACACAGTTGTAGTGTGTGTGTGTGTGTGTGTGTGTGTGTGTGTGTGTGTGTGTGTGTGTATGTGTGGGTATGTGTGTGAGTACGGTGCCCACAGATCCAGAGTGGTGCCAGGGGCCCAGACCTGGGTTACGGCTGCCTGGCATGTTGACACAGGTGCTGGGAACGGAATAACAGTACTTGGCAGGCACGGTGATGCACATCTTTAATCCCAGTGACAGGAGGCAGAGGCAGGCAGATCTCTGTGGGTTTGAGACCAGCCTGGGTTATAGAGGGAGTTCCAGGCCAAACAGGGCTACACAGTAAGTGAGGTTGTCTCAACACGAAAAATCAAGAAATGAAACCAAACCCGACCACTTCAGGATACGGCCCTGGGCAAGGACTTCAGCAAAGGGCTCTGAAAGCTCAGGAAGTGACTGCAAGATTGATGATGAAAGATGGAAGGAAATTAAAAATTCAACACAGCCGAAGAAGCAGTTGAGTAAGGACAGGCCACAGCGTGGGAAAAGAGCTTTGTCAGCTCCACATCTCCGAGGGATTAACATATCGAATCTATAAAGAACTCAACAGGGGCTGGAGAGATGGCTCAGTGGTTAAGAGCACTGACTGTTCTTCCAGAGGTCCTGAGTTCAACTCCCAGCAACCACATGGTGGCTCACAACCATCTGTAATGAGATCTGGCGCTTATAATAAATAGCTAAAAAAAAAAAAAAAAAAAAAAAAAGAACTCAACAAACGAAACACACAGAACCCAAGTCAACCAATCAGTCAGTGGACAAATGAACTGAACAGGCCATTCTCCAAAGAATAACCACAAATGGCCAAAAACATCTGGACAAATGTTCCTACATTCTCAGCCATCAGAAATGCGAACTAAACCACACCTCACCCCAGTCAGAACAGCAGAGACAGGTGGATCCCTGAGTTTGAGGCCAACCTGATCCAACAGGGCTGAACCCAGAGGTGGTCTGGGAGGGAGGGGTGGAAGGTGGGCTTCATGGTTTGTGTTTTGAACTTGAGTAATGTTGAGTTGGAAGCTAAGGGTTAAAAAGAGAAAAGATTCAGAACGATGCTCTTATGTCTTTCTCCTCTCCCCTGCTTGCCAAGCTCTCTGGCACACGGAATTCTCATCCCTTCATTCTTTTGTGCTATCTAGTTCATTCATTCGATTTTTATTTGTTTGTGTTTTTCCATTTCTGGTGTTGGAGGTTAAACCCAGGGCCTCATGCTTGGGGAGCACACTCGGTCCAGCTGAGCCACACTGCCTGTGCATTCACTGAAAAACCACAACTTGCTGTCCAGTGGTGGCACACGACTTTAATCCCAGCAGGTGAATCTCTGTGAGTTTGAGGCCAGTCTGGTCTACGGAGTGAGTTCCAGGACAGCCAGGACTACACAGAGAAACCCTGTCTCAAACAAATGAAGGAAAGAAAGAAAGAAAGAAAGGAAGGAAGAAAGAGGGGGAGGGAGAGAAGGAGGGAGGGAGGGAGGGGAGAGAGAGAAGCGCAACTTTTCTCTCTTCATGCCAGTTATCATCAGTCGTGCTCTGGGCTCTTTTTCTTACCTTGGACATCTGCCACCTGCATCCACCGATGTTAACCGGCCAGCAGACAGGAGCTCCCTGCCCATTTCTCCTAGGCCAGAAGAGAACTGACTGCATGCAAGTGGCCGTTGAAGGACCATGACACTTCAGCCTGTGCTGAGGTGCTTCAGGGACGCGTAGCTGGTGAAAGGACATTTGCTTTTTAATTCTCCTCAGTGGTCCGGAGCAGACGACAACCTCTGCCTCCAATAAGCACCCCGATTCTGTAAGGAAATGTTCAGCCACCAGGGGGCAGCCACGAGCAGGACTTGTCAGCGCCTCCCGGGCCAGGTTCCAGGTCTGCCACGGAGAGCCCTGAAGTTAGCGAGGGCTAACTTAGTATGGGAGGAGGGTGGTGGTGGTTCATTTCTGCCCTCGAGTGCAAAGATCGGGTGAGTTATTTCCGTGGATCAGATTTAGACAGCCTGGCTGTATACCCAGAGGTTGGTGAGGATTCTGTTCCTGTCTGTCAACTGTGTCCTGTCTAGGTTTCCTTCCTCAGGAAAGCGGCATGCTGGCCAGCCCCTCCCAGCTCCCAGGATGGGTTCCTGGCCTTGACGGAGATGGTAGGGGAAGAGGTGCCGGTCAGTGGTAAATGGGCAACTCTCCAGGGCATGCGTGTTCATTTCAACCAGCCGTTACAGAGTTTCTGTATGGTGGTCTGCAGGATCAAAAGTACATGAATGGCCGGGCGGCGGTGGTGCACACCTTTAACCCCAGCCTTCGAGAGGCAGAGGCAGGCAGGTGTCTGTGAGTTCAAGGCCAGCTTGGTCTACAGAGCGAGTTCCAGGACAGCCAGGGCTACACAGAGAAACCCGGTCTCAACTCTCTACCCCACCCCTCACCCCCCAAAAAGTAAATGAGTGTTGCAAGCTATTCTTTCCCTTGGGAGTTCACCTGACTTTCCACACCAGTTTTTCATCAGCTCATTTTCACTAATGTCGTATGTTGGGAGGGAAAAAAATTTAAAGGCTGAGAGCAGGCCAGGATTGTATTCATGTCTGTGATCCCAGCACTCAGAAGGCTGAAGCAGGAGGTTTGCTGTGAGTTCAAAGATTGCCTGGGTTACAGAGTGAGATGACTTCTTCTTCTTCTTCTTCTTCTTCTTCTTCTTCTTCTTCTTCTTCTTCCTCCTCCTCCTCCTCCTCCTCTTCCTCTTCCTCCTCTTCCTCTTCTTCTTCCTCCTTCTCTATCTTTGTCTTCCTCTCTCTCTCTGATTTTAATTTAAAATGTTTTTTAGATTTATTGATTTTATTTTATGTGCATGAGTGTTCTGCCTGCATGTATGTATGTGTACCTCATGTGTGTCCATGATGCCCTCAGATCCTGTGGAACTGGATGGCTGTGAGCCACTGTGTGGGTGCTAAAACCAAACCCTGATTCTCTGCAAGAGCACCACATGCAGCGGGGCAGTGGTGGCGCATGCCTGTAATCTTAGCACTCGGGAGGCAGAGGCAGGTGGATCTCTCTGAGTTCAAGGCCAGCCTGGTCTACAGAGTGAGTTCCAGGACAGGCTCCAAAGCTACACAGAGAAACCCTGTCTCGAAAAAAAAATGGAAAAAAACAAAAACAAAAACCAAAACCAAAAAAACCACATGCCTCTAACCACTGAGCGGTCTCTCCAGCTCCAAGACCCTGTCTCTTAAGAAAAAAAAAAGTGTGTGTGTGTGTGTGTGTGTGTGTGTGTGTGTGTGTGTGTGTGTGGTGCGTGTGTGTATTCCACATGTATGTGTGGGTACCCATAGAGACCAGAAGAGGGTGTTGGATCCCCTGGAGTTACAGGTGTGAGCAGCCCAACATGGGTGGTGGGATTGGAATCTGGTTTCTCCGACAGAGCAGCAAGTGCTCTTAACTGCTAAACTATCTTTCTGACGCTGTCTCAATGTCCACACTTTCCAAAGCCAGGCTGCGGGGGGTGGGGAGGGGTGGGGTGGAGTGGGGGTGGGGGGGTGGGGGGTGGAGGTGGGGGGCTCCATGGTACAGTACTTGCTCAGTATGTGTAACAACCTGGGTTTGATCCCCAGTCCTGCAAAAATGAGAGAGAGAGACAGAATTCTCTTTCCAGTTATCCCCATCTCTCTGACCTCCCTCACCTCATTGGCTCTTCCACCTCCCTAGCCGTTCTAATCTCCCTGTCTTAAGCCTGAGAATGTCCTCTGGAGGGGGCCTGATGCTTGCCTGTCAGGACCCTTGCTTCCTCTGGCCTGGGATGCTCTCAAGTGTCTGCTTGTAGGATTCAATCAAAAGGGCAAGAGGATGCTCGGGGCTGTAGAAGACGCTGAGGAAGCAGCTGAGTGTGGTTTGGAACACAGGCTCCATCGGGCAACCAAATTAGTGTTTACCACGTCCGTTTCCTCTCTTCCAAGGGTTTCCCCAGAAGCAGCCCGTAGATAGACTCGATGGTAGATTCTGCTGGGGCCGCAAGCCAGCACAAAAATGGCCTCACACAGCTTAACTATTAGGCAAGAGATGGGACCCAGCAGGGTGGGGCAGAGAACGGAGGAGATGGCCTCTGACCCCAGCTCTGGCCCCTTCTGGGGGTCCAGTGTGATCTGCCATAGGTCATGCCCCCTACTCCCCAACCATGATCTACATCACAATGCCGGCAGCTCATAACTCAGAGCTGGCCAGGGAAGTCTGGGATTGATTTAGGGCTGGCTCTGATCAGCCCACCCTCCACGGACGATGGCCCTGGGGTGTGGGCAGGAACAAGGGTCATGGGTGAAGTTCAGGGAGGAAGGTCCTCCCCACCACTGCCTTGCACCTGTGACAAGCAGCACTCCTCATGGACTAGGGGCGGGGTCTACCAGACACTTTCCAGACTTTCACACCCCTCTGCTTGGCTCAAGCCCAAGCTGATGGGTGTTCATGGGCAGCATCTTAGAGCAGTACCTTAGAGCTCAGGTACCCGGAACCTTACGAAGCAGAAAGCCTCATGCCCACCCAGAGGGCAATCAACAAATCCTATGAAAGCTCCTTCACAGGATCACCAATGTCGCTTAGACGAGCTGCTTGGTCCCCAGCCTGAGCGCCAGAGACCACAGCTCTCGCCCTCACGATACTTTGTATCCAGCCAACTTTCTCTATAGACGTCACTGAAGAACGTCCTCTGCTGATTGTTTCAACCCATCCTCAGCATCATCCTCATTTCAGCTGGTACATGGACACACATGAAACGAAAGCAAATTTCAAGGGTCAGTGAGATGGCTCGGTGCTTGAAGGTGCTTGCCACCAAGTCTGATGACCTGAGTTCAATTCCTGGGATCCATAGGGTGGGGGGAGAGAACCAAGTCTTGTAAGTTATCCTTAGGACTCCACACGTAATCTGTCATACGCTCACACATACAAAAAAAATTTAAAAAAAAATAAGATTTTATTTTAGTTATATGTATAGTAGCTGCTCTTGAGGGATCAGGCTAGGAAGTGGATTCCCTGGAGCTGGAGGTCCAAGCGGCTGGGAGTTACCACGTGCCTGTGGGATACCAAGGTCAGATTCTCAGGAAAACCAGTACTCACTCTTAACTGCTGAGCCATCTCTTCAGCCCACAACCGAAAAGCAAGTTCCTATGAAATTTCTATCCTTGGGGCTGGAGAGATGGCTCAGTGATTAAGAGCCCTGGTTGTTCTTCCAGAAGACCTGGGTTCGATTCCCAGTACCCACATAGCTGCTCACAACCATCTATAACTCCAGTTCCAGGAGACCTGATGCCCTCTTCTAGCCTCTGTGGGCACCAGGCACCCATGTGATGCACAGACATACACGCAGGCAGAACACCCATATACAAGAATAAAAATAAAAACAAATCAATTAAAGTAAAATAAAAAATAAAAATCAACCCAAAATCCTTTCTAATTTTTTGTAAGAAAATAATTTTATGAACAACTAGAGAGTCGGCAATTATTAATCTATATTAAGTAGACTTCACATTTTTAGAAATTTATACATTTTTTTTTCTTTTGGTTTTTCCAGACAGGGTTTCTCTGTGTAGCCCTGGCTATCTTGGAATTCACTCTGTAGACCAGGCTGGCCTCAAACTCAGAGATCTGCCTGCCTCTCCTCCTGAGTGCTGGGATTAAAGGCGTGCATGTAGACATGTGTAGAGACCAGAAGTCAACCTCAAGTGTCGTTCCTCAGGTGCTGTTCACCTTATTTTTTGAGACAGGGTCTCTCTCTGGCCCGGAGCTCTCCACCGAGCAGGAAGCTGGCTGGCAGGTGAGCCCTGGGACTGCCTGTCTTCTCCCAGCGCTGGGATTACCAGCTCACACCACCAGGCCTGGCTTTTTCTCCCAGGTTCTGGAGATGAGGAAGTTACCTCCTCAGGCTGTGCAGTAAGCAGGTTGCCAGAGGGGCTCTTTCTCCATCCCCTACTTTTATTTTTTAATTAGTTTACAAAGTAACAGGTTTCCTTACACGGCATTTTCATATATACTTAGTTTCGGTTCACCTTCCCAAGCACACCCTTATTTTTTCTTTTTAAGATAGGGTCTTACTATGTAGCTGGCATGGCACTCACAAGGTCCCTGTCCTAGCCTCCTGAGTCTTGCGATTTTCAGCAGGTACCACCAGGCCCTGTTAATGTCCATTTGACAGACACACACACAAAAAATCACTCATCTTCAGAAAAGCCAGTGATGAAGACAAGGCAAAACTTTTCATGGACCCATTTGACAGATGACGACCCGAGCCTGGAAGACTGCTTGTTCGGGCTGACATCGCCTGGTGGGTGAGTGACAAGTGAGGGCCTTTCCAGTCGTGGCTTTCACACACCTGTTCTCTGTGTCCTGTGATTTCCCTTCCCCTCTCCTCAGCAGCCCTCCACCTTGAGGTCATTGTGAAGGCCGCCCCTTTCCGTGGGGACAGGGCAGGGACAAGCAGCTGAGTAATTCGGCTTTCCATGTCATCTGTTAACTTGGCACACCATCTGTCAGGTCTACAACCCTCAGCCTCCCACCCTCTCCCCGAGGCCACAGTGGGGGAGGAGGCCATCTCCCAGAGTCAGAGTCTTGGGGACCCTCAGAGTACCCACAGGAAGCTAATTTTCCTGCACAGGGCTGACACAGGTGAGCAGAAGATACAGCGGACCAGACCACAGGGCAGGCCGGGGGTGGGGGCAAGATGGGAAAGAGGCAATGTGATTCACCTGGCCTCGGAGAGGCAGAACTGTAGCTGGGTGCTGGTCCCAGCAGACGGCCACAGAAGCCGGGCCATGGGGCCGGCTGGGAGTCATGACCAGTCAGTCTCAGTCCTTTCTACCCGGGCTGCGGTGTGGCTGGCTTTTAATTAGCCTCTGGCTTCTTGGTTCCCCAGCCCCCTCCCCCACTCCACCCCCTCCCCAAGAAGGGCTTTGTGCAAGACAATAAGGAATCTATAAATTCTGGGGACAGGGCTGTGGGGGAGGGGAACCGTCACTACGGAGCCTCCTCCCCGACCAGGGCCTGCAAAGATGGAAAGCGGCAGGCAGGCAGGCCTTTCATGGACTTGCCCTTAGCCTGCTCAGAAATGTGGGCCAGCAGGTCTCAGCACCAGCTTTAACAGATCAAGAAACTGAGGTCCAGGACCTGGGAGACGGCCCAGTCAGTAAAGTGTCGACCTCAAAGGTGTGAGGACCTGAGTTTGTGGTGGTGCCTGTGGGACACTACTCCTTGGGTAGAGGTGCTGGTGACCTGAGTTCAGTCCCTAGAAGCCACATAGAGATGGAAGGAAAGAACTTCTAGCCTCCACAGACACCAGGTGGCACACCCTCAGAAACTAAACAAAGAAACAAATAAAAAGTGTGCAGAAGCAGGTGTGGTTCTGCAACACTGTAACCCTAGCACTCACAGGGCATGGGGGGGGGGCGGGAGGGCATGGCGGGGGCATGGCGGGGGCATGGTGGGGGATGGAGACAGGCAGATCCCAACCATCTCCAGGAAACCAGTCAGTGAGCTCGGGGTTCAGGGAGAGTGATGGAGGACCACCACACCTGGATTTTGGTTTTGTTTGTTTTTCCTGCCTGTTGTTGTTGGTTTCTATTTTTGTTTTCCTTTGGAGGTGAGGACACAAACTTCTGAATTTGTTCTGCTCCTTCATCATGTGGGTCCCTGGGATCGAACTCGGGTCATCAGGCTCCACGGAAAGTGCCTTTACCCTTTGAGCCCTCTTGACAGCCCACATCTGGCTGGGTTTTTCCATGGATTTTGGAATGAACCTCAGGTGAGGCAAACAGGGAGCTAGTTCCTTGGCTCTGGTCTTTTGCTGTGTTTTGTTTTTTTTTAATTATTATTTTATGTGCCTTACCTGCATGTAGGTCAGATGCCAGAGCCTCTGGAACAGGAGTCACAGACAGTTGTGAGCTATCATATGGGTGCTGGAATTGAACCTGGGTCCTCCAGAAGAACAGTCAGTGAGTGCTCTTAACCACTGAGCCATCTCTCCAGCCCGGTGTTTTGGTCTTTTGAGAGATGGTTTCACTCTGTAGCTCTGGCTGGCCTGGAACTGGCTATGCAGACAAGGTTGGCCTCGAACTTGCAGAGATCTGCCTAATTTGCTTCCCGGTTAGGATTAAAGATCACCATGCCCAGTCTTTCTCTTTGTAAATATAATTTTCTTTTTTTTTTTTTTTTGAGATTATAGTGTAATTATATAATTTCTCTCTTTCTTTTCCTCCCTCCAGCGATTCTCATGTACCCCCTTCCTTCATGGCTTCTTTTTGATTGTCCTTACATATACGTGTGTGTGTGTGTGTGTGTGTGTGTGTGTGTGTGTGTGTGTGTGTGTGTGACTATATAGACACAACCTGCTTGGTCCATATAACATTACTAGTATGTGTATGTTTTCAGGGCTGACCATTTGGTACTGGGTAACCAGTTGGAGTGAGTGCCCTTCCCTGGGGAAGACTATTTCTCCTGATCCCAGCGTTCCTTGGTTGCCTGTAGTTCTCTGTGGAGGGTTGAGGCCTCATGAGTTTCCCCATCCACTTTAACCTGTCTATTGTCCTTGTCCAGCTCTTGTTTAGGCAGCCATGTTTGTGAGACTTCATGGTGTAGCTCCAGACATTACCAGGAGACGCAGTCTCACAACACACTGCCTGATCCTCTGGCTCTTACAGTTTTTCTACCCCATCTCCTGCAGTCCCAGAGCCCCAGGAGCCAGAGCTCTGTTGCAGGTGCGTCAGATGGGACTGGGCTCCACAACTCTGCCTTTTGACTGGTGTGGTTTTCTGTAATCTCCATCTGTTGCAAAGAGAAGTTTCCTTGATGAGAGCTGAGGAAGACTACACTTATCTGTAGGTATACAGACAAGTATTTAGAATGAAGTTAGGGGTTATGCTGATTTAGTAAAGGGGTGACTACAGGTTCTCCTTCAAGACCCATGACCTCACTAGCCCTAGTGGCTGGCTGGTTTCCGGCACCAGGCATGATTTCCCTCTTGCTGAGTGGTCTTGGGTCCAACTAGAGAGCTGGTGGTTACTCCCAAGGTGTGCACACCGGCCATTGCTCCCTCAGGGCTATTGTGCCCTGCCCTGGTTTTTACGACCCCAACCCCCAGACACTTTCTCTGTGTAGCCCTAGCTGTCCTGGAACTCACTCTGTAGACCAGGCTGGCCTCGAACTCAGAGATCTTCCAGCCTCTGCCTCCTATAAAGGACATGGGAGAAGGAAGCTTGCTCTCTCTTTGCCTGCTTGCTCTTGCTAGCTACCCCATTCCTTCACTGGGTAGAGTCTACACCTTTGGGATTCCAGCAGATACTGAAGACCAGTCAAGACAGCCGGCCTCGTGGACTAAATAACTACTGGATTCTTAGACCTTCTGATGGTAGATAGCCATTGTTGGACTAGCTGGACCACTGCCTGAATAAATGTGTGTGTGTGTGTGTGTGTGTGTGTGTGTGTGTGTGTGTGTGTGTAACTCGTTCCTCTAGAACAGCAGTTCTCAACCTGTGTGTTTCAGCCCCTTTGGAAGTCAAACGACCCTTTCACAGGGGTCACCTAAGACCATCAGGAAACACAGATATTTACATTACGATTCATAACAGTAGCAAAATTACAGTTATGAAGTAGCAACAAAAATAACATTATGGTTGGGGGTCAAGACAGCATGAGGAGCTGTATTAAAGGGTCGCAGTGTTAGGAAGGTTGAGAACCATTGCTCTAGAGAACTCTAACACAGAGTGCGGGGATTAAAGGCCTGTGCCACTATGTCTGTCCTGTCCTTTGCTCTTGACCAGACTAACCCTGTGCCCAACCTCCCTGCAGTAGTTACTAACTGCCCGGGCTCACTCTTTAGTAGCCCACCCCATAGCTACTGTGTGGCAGTGATTTGGTGCTTGCAACAAGCTTGCATTTGCTGAGTAACCCAGTGCTTGTAACAAGCTTGCATTTGCTGAGTAACCGGGTGCTCTGGTGCTCAGGTGGCTGATGCTACGTTAGTGTCTCTGCATGGGGCAGTTTCTGAACTTCATTAGCTAAGCCGTCTAAAGTGCTTAGAATAGAACTCA
Source organism: Peromyscus eremicus (assembly GCF_949786415.1). Lineage (NCBI taxonomy): Eukaryota > Metazoa > Chordata > Mammalia > Rodentia > Cricetidae > Peromyscus > Peromyscus eremicus. Next base: position 2,534,670 of record NC_081436.1, read on the forward strand.
GCACAGAGTAAGCACTCAGTTAGAGCAGACAACTCAGATGGTCGTGCCAGGCCACGAGCTGCCCATCCAGGTAAGGTGTCGTGGTGAGCGAGCACAGTGCATACAGGTGCTTGTTCTGGTTCCACCAGGGGGAAGCCCTTTTGGAGGTGACCACATGGAGTAGCATCCAGCTTGAGATTCAGGGGTGTCTTCATTTGTTAAATGTTCGGAGTATCTGTGGTTTTACTCCATTGTCCTAGCAGAGAATGAGCCAGACAGGGTCATGAGCTCAAGTGGCTGACACTGTGAAGCATCGCTGGGCAGGTTACGAAGCAGGTGAAGGAGGAATGCAGTCACAGAATGCGGCGGGTCCTGTGGAAGGGATAGGTAAGGTTAAGTGACAGCTATAAGGACCTAATATGTAAAGATGGAGTGGGTGGGACTGCCCTTCGCAGTATGGAACAGGATAGAGGGGACCGGTGGAAGGGGCCAGGGTCAGCAAGGTCAAGGCCAGAGGTAGGGACAAGTCTGTCAAGGTCAAGGAGCAGACAGTGAACAAGGATGCCGAGGGGAGGGATGATGTGTGGGTGCTGAGGGATGACGCTGCGGCTTCCTTCCGAGGGGAGCACAGTGGTTTCAAGCAGAGAAAAGCAAGCAAGGCACATGTATTCTGGATTAGCGCTTTTAAAGATCTGTTTGTTGCTGAGAATTGATCCCGGTGAACTGGGAGAACTTTTGCAGTCGTACAAGGAAGTGTGTGTGTGCGTGCATGCGTGCGTGCGTGTGTGTGTGTGTGTGTGTGTGTGTATGGCACTAATCTACATCTTAGAGGCACAGGGACAGGATTCAGGCCAAGAAGGGACAGAATTCAGTAAGGACCAAGGAGCCAAGTGGTTCAGCTTTGTCCTGAGCCCCTAGATTCTGCTTTCTGCAGCCCTGCCCCTAACACGGGGTCCAAGCCTAGCCATTTACTCCGTTCTCTAGAATCAGCAGCCCTTAATCAGGGGTAGTCCAGGCTAGTTTACTGTTGGTTGCTTTTGTGAGAAAGGTGCCCTTTGCCTTTCTCCAGGACGAGTCAGCACCTGCCAAGTCCCAAAGCTTAAATTGGGGACACCATTCACCCTCTGGGTCCTTGATAGCTCCCTAGCCTGCAAATAAATCTTCGGACCTTGGAGGAACTGCAGGCACTGGGCTAGTTGAAGCTCTGGGGGAGGCGGGTGTGCCCTTTCCAAAGGGGATCTCCCGGGGCTGTCCCCGAAGAAAGAGCTGTCCCAACCTGGCACGCATGTCCTTGTCCCTAAGCTGGAACGTCGGTGCCCCTCGTGGTTCCCGCCCCTCAGGTCCTGGGAGCCAGCGCAGCCAGTGAAGCCGATCTTCTGGCCTCGGGCAGCGGGCGGGGGAGGGTCCGAGTGGTAATTGCTGCCATCTGCTCTCATCTCTTCCCTTCCCCCCACTGCCCGGCCCGGGCGAGCCACAGCCTTCTTCCGCTGCTTGGTGGGAGACCCATCCCCCTCCCACCCACCCCCACCCCCACCCCCCACCCCCCACCCCCCGCGGGCGCGCTCGGCGCGCGCACCCTGTCTCTCAGGCCCTGCCTCGCTGAGTCAGATCTGGAGCGAGGGTGGGGCTCTCCCTTGGCAGCTAACGATCTGGAGCCCACGGACTGACGGACGCTTCAGTGAGGGGAGGATTGGAGTGGAGAAGCCAAGGCTCAGACTTGAGCGGGTAGGAGGAGGCACGACTTGGCTCTTGGGACCAGCAGGCTGGCTTTGGGGCACCTAGGACCTGCTTCTTGGGTGTGTTCTGAAGATTGATTCTTGAGTTAGCGAAATGATGGAAAACTTGCCGGGGGAGGGTAGTTAGTCCTGCTGATCTGGGGCCTTGGGAAGAAGGCTGGGGTAGTGCGTTTGAGTCAGCGGAGAGCCAGGCATGAGGTGTTCACTTGTGATCCCAGCACTTAGCAAGTGGAGGTACTAGGCTATCTCAGGCTACTGGGTATGACCCTGTCTCCAAACAAACAAACAAACAAAAACGCACCACCGAGGCAATGCTGTGACATCTGGGAGCCTTGAGGAAGGAGGGCCTGAGCTAGGGATCTGGCTGTGTCTCTCCATCAGCAGCGCCAGCTGTGAAGGTGGGGTCTGGACGGAGCAGGTCACTGATGTTTAAGAACTACCCTGGAGACACCAGGGTTTCACTTATTCTGGCCCCTTTTTCCAACTGAAAGATTTTTGCCATTGGGGTGTAACGGGCTCATGCATGTGCTCCCAGCACTAGCCGGGTAACAGCAGGGACGGCAAGGTGGAGGCCAGCCTGGGCTGTACACCAAGAGCCCGTCCCAAGCAGCAGCAGTAACATGTATTTTCATAGCCCGCTTGTGTCTAGAGCCTCGTGGGAGCTGGACCTTTAGAAATTCTGCTCCCTGGAGTCCACATGTTCACGAGGGTGATGTGGATGTGCTTCCCGCCATATTCACACGGAGATGTAGGCGTGCTTTCCACCACAGATGCAGGCCCTCCGTTTGCAGAGTGTCCCTCTGTCCCCTTTCCTGCTCCCACAAGCCGCAGTTTCAGCACCGGGTCCCTAGCACCAGGCTGGCAATCCTAAGGTGGTCTTTCTATAGAGAGGGGGTGCTTTGGGATGTTTTCTGGAACCAGAGAGGCCACTGGTCAGTCTGAAGGTGACTTCCCAAGGGCAGAAGGAGCAGTGCTCACAAGGGCAGAAGGAGCAGTGCTCCTGAGACTAAGAGTGCTGGGCTGGGGAGATGCCCGGTGGGCTGGGGCCGGTGTTGGAGGGGTGGAGTCAGCTAGAGTAAGGAAGCTGGGATATCATGGAAGGCTGGACTGACATGCTTCTCAGGCCAAGTCAATCAGACCTGAGTTTGCTATGGCTATGGCACCATGAAGTTCTTTTCAGGAAGAGACTGGTAGGAATGCCCATGGCCAGGAAGTAAGATTAAAAAGATCAGTGGCTAGAAGGCCGATCAGGGCCTGGATGGAGTTCAGAGGTGGAGCCCTTGCCTAGAATGAGTAGGAGGTCCCTGGGCTTGGTCTCCAGTACCCATCTCCATTTGAAAATTTTTTTAGCTGGGTGGTGATGGGCCTTTAATCCCAGAACTCTGGAGGCAGAGGCAGCCTGAACTCCAGGTTCAAGGTCAGCCTGGTCTACAGAGTGAGTTCCAGGACAGCCAGGGCTACATAGTGAAATCCTGTCCTGAAAAGCAAAACAAAACAACAAAAATAAAGATTTTTTTTTTCACTATTTAGTCTCTCTCTCTCTCTTTCTTTCTCTCTCCTTTTGAGACAGGGCTTCTCTGTATAGCCCTGGTTGTTCTGGAACTCCCTCTGTAGACCAGGCTGGCCTCGAACCCAGAGATCTGCCTGCCTTTGCCTCCAGGTGTGCACCACCATGCCCAGCCTAGTTTCTTGAGCTTTAGACTTGGGAGACAGCAGGGTCTGGTGGGGCCTGCCGTGCAAACACAGGTAAGCCCTAGAGACACCGTTGTTAGGCAGCTTCAGCCCAATGTTGGCAGGAGTAAACTTAGGGTTGCCGGGTTCATTTTTCTCCTCCTTACCACTTAAAAAAAAAAAAAAAAAAACAAGGTCTCATGAAACCCACAGTGTCTTGAACTCACTATTTAGCAGAGGATGACCTTGAACTTCTGATCCTCTTGCCTTGAGTGCCCAGGTGCCAGGATTGTAGGTGTGCACCATCATGCCCCTCAATAGTTACAAGAGAGTTCATTTGTATCTGTTGACTCAAGTTTTTAACTGTTGGCAACACTTTTAAAAGATTTTACAATAATCTTGAGACTGAAAATACCATGGCACAAATGTGTCAGGGTCCAGGTTGTGTCCACAGCTCCAGAGCCCTGAGAAAGCTACTGTATGTGCTGGAAAAGGGAGTCGTCTGGGTAGCAAGCCTGAGCTTTAAGGTGTGTGCACTCAGAGCAGCGTGGGGCAACAGCCTGGTAGCCAAAGGTCATGGGGGGAGTTGCAATTATCCAGGCTGCAGGGGCTGTAGCGGGAATGAAAGCAGCTGACCTCGAGAGGAAAGAGGACTCCCAGGGCACAGGTTAGGGCTCTTTGGAGATTAGCTCTCTTTGGAAAGCTATAGGTTTAAAGACTGCTATTCTTTTGACCCCTTAAAGGGATTGAAAACACACACACACACACACACACACACACACACACACACACACCACCACCACCATACCCCTCAAAACCATCTAGTGAGTGGACGCCTGTATCAAGGGTGATGGCCCTGAAAATCCCAAGATTGTGTGCAGGAAGGTCACATCCTGAAGCTGGGTAAGACATTCCAAAGGACCTGAAGAGGGAAAGGTGGTGCTGGGGGAGGGGCTCAGAAATCTGGCCTGGCCTTCAGGAAGACCCCAACCAGCTCTAATGGGAACCACACGCGTGGTGAGCTTGGAATCCTGGATTGCCCCTGACGTTTGGCTTTGGAATCGGACACTTGGTTGAGGTCACTCCTGACCTGCTGAGGTCTGAGGCCGCCCAGCCCCAGCTCCCTTCCTAATGGCTGCCAGACCCTGTGTCCTGCACCCAGCCTTCCCCGGGGCCTGCCTGCTTCCGGGACAGGGCATGTTTCTTGGGTCCCATTTCCTGCTAGCAGAGCATTGAAGCCTTGGGTAGTAGGGGTCCTCAGATGAAAATTTTAGGTTTCCTGCTGGGCCAATATCGGATGTCCTTAGAAATAATAGAAGAAACAGACAGAGGCAGGAGGCTCTCTCTGAGTTTGAGGCCAGTCCGGTCTACATAGTGAGTTCTAGTCCAGCTAGAGTTACACAGTGAGATTCTATTTTTTTTTTTTAAGTGTCTTCCTGTGTTCTTCAAGAACTGTGTTCCTTAAACCTCACACTGGCCTTGGGGCGGAGTGGCTCTACCTTACAGAGGCTAATGGGCTCTATCTCTTCCCTGTAGGACCTGAGGGGCTCTGTGTGGCTCCAGTAGACTTAGCCATCCTGATGTACTCCACCTTAAGCACCAGGAACAGGGAAGAGCTGAAATGGAGGGGAAGCGCTGTGAGCAGGGGGCTTGCTTCCAAGGAATCTTGAGAAAACAAGAGGACATGGGTCCTGTAGCACGAATCTTAAAAGGTCTTATTAATGAAAATAAACCTGGAGCCCTTAAGGTATTGGGGTGAACGCTGGAAGATCAGAGAAGCAGAACAAGCCACAGCTAACCTCACCTTGCCAGTTCCTCAGCTGATCCTGTTTCCTCAGACTGGAAGCTTCTGAGTCCTCATGCTGCTCAAAAGCCTAAAAGCTTAACCAGCCTAGTTCCTGGTTTTCACACCTTATATATCTTTCTGCTTTCTGCCATTACTTCCTGGGATTAAAGGCATGTGTCACCATGCCTGGCTGTTTCCAGTGTAGCTTTGAACTCACAGAGATCGGGGATGAATCTCTGCCTCCAGAATGCTAAGATTAAAGGTGTGAGTGCCACCATTTTCTGGCCTCTATGTCTGTCTAGTGGCTGTTCTGTTCTCTGACCCCAGATAAATTTATTAGGCTGTATGATATATTGGGGAACACAATATCACTACAGGGTCCCTTCTAGCAGACTTCCTGGTACTTTTCTTCTCTCCTAACCTTTTGGACTGGCCAAAGGATGAGAGTCTCAGTAAACCACAGAGGGCTAGGAAACACCTGGTCCTCAGTAGCCCTGAGCAGACTCACAAGCTTTGGGCCTCTTCTGAGGTTGCTTCTCCTGAACCCTCTTTATAGCTCTGTGACCACGGTGGGTGTGCTTTGCTTTCCAGAGTTGTCTCTCACCCTTGGTACCATGCTTGAGAGCTTCTAGGTATCCTACTCAGCATCAGATGCTGGAGGACTGCAATCCTGGGTTAAGGGATAGAGGATGGCCTTGTCCCACCTCCTTCCTTTTTTTTTTTTTTTTTTGGTTTTTCGAGACAGGGTTTCTCTGTGTAGCTTTGGTGCTGGTCCTGGATCTCATTCTGTAGACCAGGCTGGCCTCGAATTCACAGAGATCGGCTTGGCTCTGCCTCCCGAGTGCTGGGATTAAAGGCGTGTGCCACCACCACCTGGTTCTACCTCCTTCCTTTAAGCAAGATCATGCTGCCCTGCAAAAGTTCTGTCTAGTAGCCTTGCTGGGCCAGTGCCTGGTGAGTGCAGGGGACCTAGAAGCTCTGCTCAGGAGGAAAGTTCTGGGGTTTTTGTCTGCTGGTTCTGAGACAAGGTCTCAAAGCCTACGTGGATCTGGAGTGCTGGAATCCAGACATTATTCACCACTGCTCCAAGCTGGACAAGCCTCTGGTTTTTATGGATTTATTTTACTTTTAATATTCTCTCTCTCTCTCTCTCTCTCTCTCTCTCTCTCTCTCTCTCTTTCTCTGTGTGTGTGTGTGTGTGTGTGTGTGTGTGTGTGTGTATGTGCACACGCGTGCGCGCGCATGTGTGCGCAGGTCACAAGAGATCATCCCTCCCCTGGAACTGGAGTTACAGGTAGCTGTGAGACTCAGCCCACTTGGATGTTTGGAATCAAACTGAAGTCCTCCCCCAGAGCAGCCAGTACTTGCTCTTAACCACCCAGCCATCTCTCTGGCCCGTGGACAAGCCTGGTACCTGGAGCTGGTCCACTCCCGATGGTCCAGCACTTCTCCTTGTTGGCAGAGGGTCCCTGAGGCAAGGTGACCAAGCATGCACAGGCCACAGGGCAGCCTTGGCCTGACTTACCGCTACGCTCCTGTAAGGCAGCTGGGTCTCAGAGGCTTCCGGAGAGAAATCCGCCGGTTGGAACAGACTGGAAACCAGGCAGCAGTTGCAGGGGAGTAAAGCGGGTAGCAAGCAGCTCCAGGTAGTCCCTCTAACCCACCCCACCTCCCACCCCCACCCCACCCCACCCCCACCCCCAGGCTGGTTTCGGGAAGCTCTCCCAATGAATATTTAATAGCTAGTGCTGGGCCTGATTGAATTTTAATGTGGACGACCCGAGCCCTGGAGCCCAAGTCCAGGCAATTAGTCAGGAGCCATTAACGATGACTGAGCTGATTTATCGGCCTGACAAGGCCTGGGCTGGGGGAGCTCAGGCCTGCAGCAGCCCAGGATTGGGGCACAAGGTCTTCGGTGTCAGCCAATCGCCACAGCCATCACGGCCTGCTTTGCATCTCATTCGCATAGCATCTCCCGAGGGTAGACATCACCGGAGGCCCGTGGGGGAGGTGGTGCATGGCTGGAGCTAGACCCAGGCTGGGTTGTTCCCTGCTCTGACGACAAGGGCCACTCCTGAAAAACCACTGTTTTACATATGGGACTCAATCCGACCATGCCGCGGTTCCAGGGGTCTCCCCTCTACCCTACGGGGGCCTAGGTAGGAGAGAATTACAAAAAACGATGGTGGTCCAGCTAGGGACGGCCGGAGACGGCAGAGCTGAAACTCCCAGCCTCAACAAAGGAAAGGACTCTGCTCGTAAAAGGCAACGCACTGAACCCTCACTCCACTCCAGGCCCACAGGGCTTCCCTCCTTTCTGCCCCACCCACCCTTAGCTTCTGCACTGGCGGGGGTTGGGAGTGTGGGTTTTCAGGGTGCTCCACAATGCCAGGGATGAAGGCACCAGGCTCTTGGGAGAGAAGGACCTCCTTTCGTTGTGTGCCTCCTCCCATTCCCTCATCCCCCTGACCTGTGTGAACAAGCTGGGATTCAGCCTGGAGTGCTCTATTGAACTATGCCCGACCTCTTAAATCATAGGTCAAGGATTTAGCTGGCCTGTCGGCTGCCATTCTGGCAGGTGGCCTCCTCCTTACGCCCCCACCCCCCATCAAGCCCTTGTCCAGTGGGCATGTGGTGAGAGGGTAGCCTTCCTTCTGAGGCCTGTGGCCTTATGGTGCAGGCCTCATCTGGTCTGGGTTGGGAGAGCCTGGGATCCAGCTGTGTAGGGGAGGTGGACCCTGGGATCTGGAGGCTAGGGATCGGCTTGGCAGGGAATGGGAGACCTTAGTCTAGGAAGTCTTCCTGGAAGAAGGAGGGCGCACAGGGACTGGAAGGAGGGGAAGGACATAGACACATCAAAGGACAGGGACAGGAAATCCTCTGCAGCCAGAATACTGCCACAAACAGGATGCAGCCAAGTGGAGCCCGGCAGGCCTCACGTGCCAAGTGTGGTTGGCACCCTGGCCGCAGCAGATGGGCATGAGGCTGTTGCAAAGAATGAGGAGAACGTTATCTCGGTTTGATGAGCACCTACTTACTGCCCTGGGCACTGGAGTACATCAAGCATGTCTAGCCTGTGTCCCACTGGCTGCTGGAGTCCCAGGACAGCTATGAATGTGGCCCAGCACATTTGTAGAGGATACTGTCACCTTGCAACATCAGAAGGTTGGGTACCTCCTAATAGAGACCCAACCTGGTAAGATTTCTCAGAATTCCCATTTTCCAATGGAGCACTTGTAATTCCAGTACCCAGGAAGTGGAGACAGGAGGATTACAAACTTCAGGCCAGCCTGGGCTACATAACAAAACTAAATTCTAGAAAGTGTCCGTTTTCCAGATGAGGACACTGAGGTAAGAGAAGAGTTGATGCACTCCAGATCACACAGCTGAAGGATGGCAGAGCCCCCGGCTCTGTCTTCCACCTCAGACTGCTCACGGGTACCTCAAGCTCAACTCGTGCCTCTCACCTGCAAGGTGAGTACCTCCCATCAGGTTCCCTCTCGCCCTCCGTAAGCATTGGCAGAAACGCTGTTCATCCATGTTTTCATGCAGGTGTGAGTCCCTGGTGTCATCCATCTGTACAGCTCCATAGCCCACTCCTCAGGTTTCTAGATGCTCACCCCTCTCTTTCCTCCCCTTGCTCGAAGCTCAGGCCAGCCTTACCCAGGCAGGATGAAGTACCCCTCACCAAGTACTGGGCACTATGCCCGGAACACCCATTCATTTTCTTAGCGGAGCCTCTCCAGGGCTCAAGGTAAGTCCTGCTCCCTGGGGTCTCCATGTCACAGATAGTGGGGTAGGGGGAGAAGAGAGGAGTGAGTAGACACCCCCAGGTGATCTTGGCATTGTATCAGGCAAGGGCAGGAAGCAGACCTCCCTCCACCCAGCAGCTCTTCAGGGCGTGTTCTCCTTCTCCATGTTCTTTGAAGCCCACCAGTACCCAGGCTGCAGCTGTGTCCTCCTTCTGTGTGCACAGTCTCTCTTTTCTGATAAAGAGTTCGGTTCATCAGGATGCTTGGGATCCTAGCTACAGAAGACTCTTTAAACGTTTCTGTGGATACCTTTTGGGATTGGAGTGATGGCTAAGTGGTTAAGAGCACTCTTGTAGAGGACGTGAGTTCACTTCCCAACACCCACATCTGGCCGCTCACAATTGCCTGTAACTCCAGCTCCAGGGCCTCTAACGTCCCTCTGTCCTCTCCATTCATGCCCACATATAAATAAATAATAAAAATATTTTTAAAGTGTCTACTAATAATGTTTATTATAGATCTGCCAAGGGTGTGCCTGTCTCCACCTCCACAGCACTGAGGTCACAAGTGTGCTGCCATTTTGGGAGTTTTTAGGTGTGTTCTTATGGTTAACACGGGTTCTTGAGCTTACAAAGTGAGCCCTTCTCTGACTGAGCTCTCTCTCTTTCCAGCCCTGGCCACTGGCTTTATAAAAATAATTTATGTGCTGTACAATGTACAGACTGAGAAACTGATGGATTTTGACAGATTTGCACCTGGCAAGCCAACCATTACCATCAAGCAGCAGAACTGGCATCAGAAAGTGCCCTGTGCTGGATCTCACCCCTGCTGCCATTGCTGGTGCGCTGGCCTCATTTCTCTCCCTCTGGGGGGCTTTGCCTGTCCTAGGCCTTTCTGTGATGGGATATGGTGTTGGATGCCATCTTTCGTGTCTGTCTCTCTGGGTCCAGACGCTGGTCTGCGGTCCATCTGCCTTGTAGAGTCCATTTTGATCCAAGTAGGATTCCACTCCAGGAACATTCCGCCATATTCCCTACCATCCTTTCCATGTTGGTTTGCGTTGGTCTCCCTGGCATCTCTGAAAGTCACAGGGGAGATGCTGCAGTTTCAGACAGCCCCTGTAGGTAGCAATGTTCAGAGGCCAGGGAAAGCACTCTTTTCTGGCCTCTTAGAATCTTTCTAAACGTTCTCAAAAGAACATCCCATGTGTCTCTTAGACCCACATCATGCCTTATGTCCCTCTGCAGCCCAGATGCGGGCGGAGAGATTGGATTTCATGGAAGTGCCTCAGAGAGATTAATACTCATCTAAGGTGGGCTAGGGACCCGGCTTCCTCTAAAGAACATGACATCCAGGGTTGGAGCAGATCAGGGGAAAGGAGACATATTCGGGGCAACTGCTCTATACCGTCTCACCATGGATGATCCCCTTGAAGAGAGATGTCTGTGTTTTCATTCTAGGAGCAATGGCCACACATCTCCATCAGTACTGGTCTCCTATTTCTCCAGCGAGAGACAGTGAAGGACATTGTGAACGTCTAGCATCCATTCTCCTCTACGCCTTAAAGAATCAAAACTCTGTGCTGTCAAGATGGCTGAGTATGTAAGGGCACTGGCTGCCAAGCCTGATGACCTGAGTTCAGGCTCCAGAATCCTCACGGTGGAAAACTGACTCCAGATGTCCTCTTACTCCACAGGTATGGGCACCCCCACACACAGGCATGCACACTAATTGCAGGAAAAGAATGAGAGAGAGTGTGTGGTACCACAGGATAGCAGAGGCTGTTAGGAGAGTGGGACCCCGGCAAGGAGCAAGGGTCCTTCCATTTTTGCCCACTTTGGGTTACGTGGATCTGGAACTCCACCTGCTACTCTGGAATCTGAGGTAAATTTGAGAGTAAGGTCTTGAGATGGGTAGCACCTGGGTTCTGGTGGGGTTACCACACCAGTATTTCCCACCTCCAGATTTCTTTTGTGTGAAAAAGAATGCAAATCGCCCTGAGTTTAGCTAACATATCCAAGTGAGCCTGGACCTAACACAAGGACCCAAGAGGGAAGGAAGCACAGGGTATCTCTGGGTAGGGTTGTGTTGCCCCAGAAGAGGATATCTGGGAAGAATGTTGGGTACACACAGCAGGACCAGAACGGCACCAGCCTCTTTGTGACTGTTAGAGTTTGAAAGTGAAGTGTACCCCACAAGGGTCCCTGTGTGGAGAGGTGACTGAATCATGACAGCACCAACCACAGTGGAAGAGGTTTTAGGAAGTAAACAGGTCCCTGGGGAGTGTGTCTTGGAAGGGTATATCCAGTTCCTGGCTTCCTCCTAACTCTCTTACTTCCTGTCCACTGTGAAGTGAGCACACACTCCAGCACATACTTCTCACCGTGATCTTCTTCCTCCCTGTGGCTCCCATAGAAACAATTGAACCCAGTTACCACAGAGAGAGTCTCTGAAATTAGGAACCCAAATAAATTTTCTTTTTCTTTTTTTTCCCTCTAAACCATTTGTCTCTGAGATTTTTGTCACAGTGGTAAAAAGTGACTAACACGGTGACCTTCAGGGGACCATCCAGAGACCCAGGAAAGATGAGGAGGGTGTCACCCTGCAGCCACTGATCCTCAAGACTCCCGTGACAGACTGTTTCACCGACTCTAAGCTGTACATTCGATCACATTTTTTTTGCTTTATTTGTTCTAAGTCAGGGTCTCTTGCTGCAGCCAAAGCTAGCTTAGAACTCTCCTGTAGTCAGCAAACTTGTGGCAATCCTCCTGCACCAGCACTCTGAGTGCTGGGATTTAGAGGTGTGGGCTATACCACACCTGGTTTCCTTCAAGCACTTTTAAAATCAGTATACATCTTATATTCAGTGGCCTCTTACTCTGTCACCTAGGCAGCTGGCCACCCTTCCTGCATGTGTGAACTTGGTACCTTTCCTGGTATCACAAAAGGACAGTTAAAAACTGTGATGTTCCAGTCCCAGCTCAGCACCATCCTTTTGAGTGGGGCGAGCATTTCTGTCATGAGGAAACAGGGCTGAGAGACCGAGACCTTGAGGACAGACAGTACCAACCAGGAACTGAGGTCTGCCACCAGCCATGGGAATGACCTTGGAAATTGATTCTCCAGTCCCTGGCAGGGCAGCTTATGTGGAACCTCACAAGGGACCATGATGAGCCAGCTAGCTAAGACGCCTATGTTCCTGACCCTTAGAGAATGAAATGTTTGGGGCTGGAGAGATGGCTCAGTGGTTAAGGACACTGACTGTTCTTCCAGAGGACCCAGATTCAATTCCCAGCACCCACATGGTAGCTCACAACTGTCTGTAACTCCAGTTCCAGGGGATCCAACACCCATGGCAAAATACCAATGCACATAAAATAAAAATTTATTAATTAATTAAAATGTTTGCTGTTTAAAGTTAAGATTTGGAACAACTTTTTTTTTTCTTTTTTGTAGTTTTTTGTTTTGTTTGTTTGTTTGTTTGTTTTGAGACAGGGTTTCTCTGTGTAGTAGCTCTGGCTGTCTGGAACTCCCTTTGTAGAACAGGCTGGCTTCCTAACTCACAGAGATCCACCTGCCTCTGCCTCCTGAGTGCTGGGATTAAAGGTGTGTGCCACCGCCCAGCAATTTGGTACAACTTTTTTTTTGTTTTTGTTTTTTTTTTTTTTGTTTTTTGTTTTTCGAGACAGGGTTTCTCTGTGTAGTTTTGCGCCTTTCCTGGGACTCACTTGGTAGCCCAGGCTGGCCTCGAACTCACAGAGATCCGCCTGGCTCTGCCTCCCGAGTGCTGGGATTAAAGGCGTGCGCCACCACCGCCTGGCTGGTACAACTTTTTATCCAACAATGGAGAATAATACTGAGGTGTGTGTTTCAGAAATGTCCCGTCACCCATTTCATCTATTGTGACAGTTCAGAGGGGGATCTGCGTGAAAAGTGGACATCAGCAGTACAGAGTTTAAAATTATTCCAGGAACCAAGCTCTGAAGGTGAGAAAGCTTTTTCTTTTACTTATTTCTTTTTGTATTTGAGAGCTGGGGATGGAGTCAGAGCAGGGAGACTCTGTCTCAAAAAAAGAAAAAAAAAAAAAAAAGGAAATGAGAGCTGAAGAGATGGTTCAGTTATGAGGGCCTGGGTTCAATTCCCAGCACCTACATGGTGGCTCACAGCTGTCTATAAGCCCAGTTCCAAGGATAGATAGATACCGTCTTTGGTCTCCCCAGGCACTGTATGCAGGTGGTACACAGACATACAATAAGGCAAAACACCCATACACATAAAAAAGAAAAAGGGAAAGAAAAAAAATCGGCTGAGCTGGCTCAGGGATTAAAGGGGATTGCTGCCAAGTCTGTTGACTTGAGTTGGATTCCCAGGGGCTCACTTGGTCGAAGGTGAGAACGGACTCTGAAAATTTACCCTCTGACCTCCACACACATGCTGTGGCATGAACATATGTACCCACCCAATTAAAAATAAATGCTTTTTTTTAAAAAAAAATGCATTTATGGATGGGGTGAAGGGCGCTGGGGCTGGAGATGTAGCTCATTGTTAAAGCCCGAGATTCAGTGTCCAGCAGCGGGGTGGAGTGGGGGCGGGGGATGCTGCGTTTATTTTTGAAAGTCTTCAATAAGTGATATGGAATCCCAGTCAGTTAATTGTTTTTTTCTTGCCAATAGGCATAAAGTAGTCGTGCTTTTTAACAGCGGGGGCACCCAGTGGGATGAATTACAGTCACGTGTTTGTTTTATAGGACAGGCCACTGAGGGGAGTTTGCTGGGACTTGCTGTAGAGGGTTTTATGTCAGGGCCGTATAGGAACTGCCGTGGAGGAAGAAGTGTGTGAGGGGCTGTGTGAGCCGGTCAGATGAGGGCTGGTGGGAAACAGCTCAGAAGTATTTAGAGATCTGAATCTTCCAATAGGGTATTATCTGTCACTCATTTTGTATGGGTGTGTGGGTGAGTGGGGACACACGTCCTGGGGACTGAGTTTGGGGATTCTCTCTTGCTAAGGGGTTCTATCACTAGGCTAACATCCCCCGGCCCTAGTAAGAGTCTGCTGGCTGTCTTGGAAACGCCTGCATTTCTTAAACAAAAATAAGGAGACCTGACGATTTTTTCGTTTCAGCTTTTATTTGCCCCCAGACCTTTCCGGGTTTGCGGACTCGTTACGACGGCTTTCCTGCGACTATAAGGGAATATGGAAACCTACAGAGGGGACCTTCCCCATGGCCAGCAGGTGCCTCTTCGTACCCCACCCCCGGAGGTGTGGGGCGCGAATGTTGCCCTGAGCAGGAGTAGGGTAGAACTACTTGGGGTGGAGTCAAGCGTGGGTCCAGAGGCTCAGCCTTCAGCCAACCAATGAGAAGGCCGAGGGACAGAGTGTCAAGGCACAGGGCATTAAGTCCACAGGTCAAGGCAGACCAGTGCTTGGGTGATTGGTCTGATTCCAAAGCCAGGGGCGGGTCGTGGTAGCAATCTAAGTCTCCCTTGGACAGTCAGCCGGTTAGCAGCGGCCTTCTGAAAGGCGGGGCTGCCTGTGTCTTGTCGGCATGGACCGCACAGCCACCGCCCCCTCCCAGCGCTGTGCACCCCACTTCCTGTTCTGAGACTGCTGCAACCTGACCCAGGGCTCAGTGGAGGTGTGTTCCTGAAACCTTCGTGCTCAGAACCCCCAGAGGTCCCCACTCTCTCTGCAGATGCGGCTGGCCACAGGGCCACCACCGGCGGGTCTCTTGGGTCAGTTTGGGAGGGCTGCGTGAAGGAGATGCCGGGCAGCAGGCAGAGGCCTGGGCTGGGTGGCTCCTCAAGCCAAGAGGTATTCCAGCCTCCCCCAAAAGTGGACCACAAAATTCTCATCAAGATTTTGCTTCTGGGCCAGTGAGACGGTTTAGCAGGTAAAGGTATTTGCTGCCAAGCTTGTCCTGAGTTCCATTCCTGGAAGGGTCCTCTGACTTTCTCACGCGCACTGCAGCATTCAGGTACACACACACACACACACACACACACACACACACACACACACACACGATGAATCTTTTAAAAGCTCAAAAAAGAATTCCATGAGAAACATTTTGTTTCTGAGAAAAATTATCAACATCCAAGCGAAGTTGTTCATTCTCGCAGGGACATATCACCTGCATTATTATCACCACCAACAGCGGTCCGACATAAACGCATTACAGACATGAGAGGGGGTCCAGAATATCTGTCACTGAGAAAAGCAGGTTGCAGAAATGTACAATCAGTCTCTTTACACACGTGTGTGTGTGCACAGGCATGCAAACACACACACACAAATGTTTGGCAGCTACAAAACTTTCCTTGTTTTCCTTTGGGTAGTGGGATTAAAGGTTTTTAATTTTTAATTCGTTTTGTGTTTATTAGTATCTCCTGATTTTTATGAGAAATTTTTAATTACTTGTGCAACCAAATTGTGTGTATGTATGCACTCACGGGTATGTGTGCACTCACACACAGGTGTATGTGTGTACCCTGGTTGTAGCTGTTCTGTCTGGGCCAGTGTCCCTCACATGCATTTCTCCACAGTGGCTCCTACTCCTGAGGGCACAGAGGCCGCTAGTGAACCGTTGCAGAAATGTACGTCCAGGGGCCGGGGAGACGGCTCACTCCGTACAGTGGTTGCCATACAAACATGAGGATATGGAGTTAGACCTCAAGCACATGCTTGTGATCTCTGTGCTGGTGAAGCAGAGACAGGGGGACCCCTGGGGCTTGCTGGGCCAGCCAATGAGTGACCGTCAAATCCTGTGAGACGCTCTTTCTCAAAATATAAGGTGGAAGCCAGGTGTGATGACACACACTTTTAATCCCAGCACCGAGGAAGCAGAAGCAGGAGGATTCTGTGAGTCCCAGGCTAGCCTGGGCTACATAGTAAGCTCTAGGCTAGCTCAGGCTACATAATGAGACTCCCAAACAAATAAAACGAAACAAACAAAAAAGAACAGTGGAGGAAGACACACACACACACACACACACACACACACACACACACATTGAACTTTAGAGCTCACTGGCTATGGTGACATTCAACTATAATTCCAGCATTCAGGAGGCCGAGGCAGGCAGATTGCTCTGAGTCTAAGGCCAGCCTGGACTGAGGAGTGAGTTCCAAGCCAACATGAGCTAAACAGAGCAGCAGGCAGGCAGCTTTTGAACCTAACAATAGTGGCCACTCAGCACTTTCCGGAGTGCTTCCGCATGCTGTACCACCGCAGTTCCTAGGTGAAGGGGCTGGAGCCTTCCCGGTACCTGAGTTCTGCTCCTTGCCTCACAGCTGCTTCAGCGGCTACTTGGTTTCCTCCAGACGGTATCTTTCCATGTAGACTGGTTATCTGCGTAGATCAGGCTGGTCTCTGAGCTTGCAGTGATCCTCCTGCCTCTGCCTCCGTAGTGTTGGGGTTATAGGCATGCACAAGTCTATATGACTTCTTGTGCTGCTGTCCCTCCAAGCTGTCCCTGAGCTTCTCCGGAAGCACTGGGGTCTTTCTCTAGTCTCAGAAAGGAGCACCCGTGGGCATGGGGAGACGCTCTCTACTAGAATCTGGAGTCTTTTGAGGCCCATCTTGGTAGGTCCGCTCCTTATTTATTTTCCCAAGACCCTCTCTTTCATGATTTGTGACAGGGTCCCAAACTGGTCTGAGAGGCTGGCCCCAAACTCCAGGGCTCAAGCAATCCTCCTGTCTCAGCCTCTGAAGTAGCTGGGATTACAGACATACGCCGCCGCCGATTTAGGTTCTTCTCTGTTACCCTTCAATAATTTGCAAACTTTTGGAAAATGACTGACAGCTACAGTTGCTTCCCGCGGACCAGTTGTCTTCCTGGATTTGTACTATTCCAGGTGTGGAAGGGGCTAGAGCTGGTCCAACTGGGCTATGCATGTAGGACCTGGAGGTAGCTCTCTTGGGGCCCAGGGAACACAGGAACGCAGCACCAGGGCACCAAGGCATCATGGCACTATGGCACCACGGCTTGGGCAGGGTTGGCTCCAACTCCTCAGGCTTGGCTCAGCCCCTCCCCTCTTTGAGGCTGGAGGAGGGAGTAGAGGGCTGGGTTAGGAGGGAGGAGGCTAGGCAGGCGGAGCAGTCCACTACATTACTAGATGTCTTAAGTACAACCAGATGTACTGGGACTTTACAATCAGGCCCAGCCCCAGAGGGCAGAGCAGGGGCAGGGGACCTTCTATGCAAACTCGTTTTCTAATTCCCCACCCTCTCCTGCGTTTGTAAACTTTGAAAGAGAGGAGAGACTTCCTGTGGGTTTCCAGGGGCCGGTGTGTTAAGAGGGGGCGGTTCCTGCAGGGGGGGATCCTGCCTCTGGACGGAGGGGGCAGGCTCTAGGAAGCAGAGATCTGGACTCGATCTCTAGAACCTAGTGGGGGAAAGAGCTGGGAAGTGTGCTGGGATGGAGTTACTGACTCTGCAGGGTTTCACAGAGGAAAACAGAGTCGGGTTCTGACGGCTGCATAGGAGTGGGAAAATAAGATCCTAGGCTCAGAGATTCACAAGCGTTCAAACAGCGCGGGTGTTACTGAATTCTGTGGGACTGGAGGTATAAAGTGGGATCAGTTCAAGGTGCTGGTAAAAGGCTGTGCTGTCGGATTGGGGGGGGGGAAGCCTCTGTTTATGCAGCAACAGAATAAATTGAGGATTTTAAGTATGGGGTGCCAGGGTCTCCTGAGTTAGGCATGAGGAGGCGAAATGGGATGAGGTCTCCTCTCCAAGCCTTGAGTGGCCTAACACAGAGCTGGATCTGAAAGGAAAGCACGCATTTTCTAATTCCCACAGAGGCTCCCAGAGACTCTCGGGCTGGCTGTGGGGGTGCTGGCCCAGACCTATCCTGGGGAGGGGAGTGGGGGGGGGCGACAACACAGGACGACAAAGCTTGTGTAAGTGTAAAAGCAGCAGTGGGGGAGGGGCATGGGTGGGAGGCTTTGGCATCTGGGCCTTGATGGTCAAACCCCCAAATCCCAAAAGGCTGGCACTTCCATTTGTGGACAGAGCGGCCGGAGCCCAACCACAGGCAAGTTCGGCAGCAGCTGGTGGGGTGTGGTGTCCTCTGGGCACACTCCCTGTCCCCTCAGCCAGGACATGCTTCCTTCCTTTCCTGCCCACAGTGACTCCTGAGAGGCCAGCTGAGGACCACAGAGAGAGAGCGCCCTCCCTTTCCTCTTCCTCTCTTCCATTTCTTTCTGCTTCCTCCCTCCACCCATCCTGCCTTGGGGCCTTTTTCTTTCCTTCCTCACCCCACCTGCTCCTGCCTTCTCTGGGTCTGCCTCCCCTGCCCCCCCCCCAATCTAAAGCCCTTCCAAGTGGGTGTAAGGCATTCTGCATGGTTTTGGAAAGCCGTTGATGCCCATTTCTGGACCAAGATGTCACCCACTCATTCCCACATACACTTAGGCCCCTACCCGTGCACACACACACTCACATGAAGTTGCTGGCATCCAGCCATACACCAAGCACAGCCCCTGCTTCTGGGGTGGGTAGCAGTGGGTCCTCCATCTTGGAAGTGATAGGAGCCAAATGGCTGCAAGAGGGTGGCAGGCCTGGAAGAGCTATGCATTAGCCATCATTACCACTATTATTATCCAATCCATTGTGGGCACTTGACCTGCCCTGGGAGGCTCTCAGTGACCTCGGCGGGGAGCTTGCAGGGCACAGATCCCTTGCCTGAGGGCAGTTAGAAGAGGGGTCAAGCAGGAGCCCTCAGAGATTAGCCCCCCAGAAAGGCCAAGAATAGAGATATGATGAAAGGCCATTTGCCAGGATTGGCTGTGTGTGTCAGCTTCGGGGTGATGTATTAACAGGACCTTAATGAGCTCGGGGAAGGAAAGTGATACTTCATTGCCTGGGCAATGGGACAGGATGTAGGTGAAGGAGGCAAGCGAGCAGGGTCCCCCCACCTGCTAACTAAAGCCCTTACTGTGACCCATGGCCATCTGAGAGTAAGAACCGCTTGGTACTGTAAGTTATGGCTTTACCAGTGGAGCCTCGAAGGCTTCTGCAGCACGCTGAGCATCCCTCTGAGGCGTGAACAAGCTTTCCTGAGATTCCAGCACTGGGAGACGTTTGTCTCTAGGCATACATGAACATTCCTTCAAGCTGGATGCCGCAGATGAAGCCCCCTCCTGTCACCATCTCATCCTGGAACCTGGTGCAGTCTGGCCCCCTGAGACAAGGCCAGCCAGGCTTGGCATCCCGGGACAATTCCAGATGACTGAGGTATCTCTGCTCCGGTGGACACTGGCCTCTTAAATCTGCCTCTGGCCCTCAAGGGAGCCTACAAGAGCCAGGGGTAAGGAGAATGGGGGTGTAGGGGTTCCAGGTCAGGCTTTGCTGAGCACTCTCAAACTGGCCTCAGATGCCCAACAGAAAAGAAGGACCGCAATCAGGAAGTTCCTCATGTTTGTCTCAGCTCCTGTCCTGATAGCATGGTGACCATGGCTGTTTGCACTATGCCTTTATGATTGTGATGCTAGGGACCTGACCCAACACTCTTGAGTCTTGGCACATCCCTGATTTGTGTCAGTGTGTGGTTTAGGTATAGGGTAAGAATGGAAAGCTGGGCTACAAACAGGAAAATTCTAGGGCTTGATGAGTTTCAGAACTTTGTTGGATGTTGGTTTTATTTCCATATATAGGCTATGAAAAAAAAAAAAAGATGATTGGCGGCCTGTACCTTCCCTTCCCCTGGCATCCACGAAGCTGCCCGGGTCTGTGGGATGCCAGAGTGTCTGGAGGCATGGTCCCTGGTGGAGGAACTGGATAGTGTTTAGAGTTCTGAGACTCAGAGGCCAGAGGCCTGTTCTGCAGGTTAGAGGAAGCCCCTCCAGGGTGAATCCTGTCCTGCAGATGCTCATGCTGACCAGGCACCCGGAAGGAAAAGGAAGGCCCAGAAGAGAGGCAGAGCCCTGAAGCACTACCCATGGGTGGGAAATGACTGTCACAGATCCTCTGAATGCTCCGGGCTCCTCCAGAACCTCCACCATAAGCCCAGCGCCTGTGCTCACGAGGGAGTCTTGGCCTTTATCACCACCGCAGTTCTGAGACGCCTGCCTAAAACTGCCTACTCTAGACCAGGAGGGCCAATGCTTGGTACAATGCAGTTGCCCTGTGCGTATGCCTCAGTGCAAATGCCGCTGGTTACCAGTGGTGGCTGGGACTCCTTCAGTCCGCGCCGGTGGGCCCAGGGTGACCGTCGTCTCCTTGGGGAAGCTCTCCAGAATGACTGACCTTTTATAAGTCCCACCCCTGAGTCTGATCTTCAATCCTGGGCTCAGGTTCCTGTACACTCCCCACCCCACTTGTTCGGTGGCACCTGTGTAGAGACAGTGCCCTCGCCTGGCTGTCGGGCCTGCCCTGGGCATCCTGCACGCTGTAGGTTGCTCTGCGGACCCGGGCCAGGGACGCAGGCGAGAGTCCACAGGAGTCCTGTGGTCTAGGCCAGCCAGCGGACGGGGCGGGCCTGGCCAGCCGCCTTCCCCTTTGCCCTTCGACCCAGGAAGCGGCTCACTGCCAGCGGCCACTCACGGCAGCCTGGAGCTCAACCCTGGCCTCCGCGCCGGTCCGGCCTCCCCGGCCTCCCCGCCTCCGGGCCGAGCCTCCACCCCCAAGCGCAACTTCCCGCTCCGACGGCGGGGGAGGCGGGAGCGGGCGAGCGGCCTGAGAGTGGCGCAAGGACACTCACACCGAGGGTCATTTGCTCTTTTTCCCCGGGGTGGCTAATTTATTTTCGAGCCCGGGGAGGGGGAGGCGGGGCGGCGAGGGCGCTCTGAGGGGCTGGGCGAGCTGGGGCGGGGGCGGGGCGCTGGGAGGGGCGGGGCGCGGGCCCGGAGGGAGGGCGCTGGGGGCGGGAGAGGGGAGGAGGGGTGGGGGTCCTGCCTGCGGGGGGAGCCTGGGCCGCCCCTTGTCCGGCCACCCCCACTGCCCAGTCCCGCTCCCGGCCGCGGCGGCCGCAGAAGCCGCAGCAGCAGCGGCCCCAGGATGGTGAGCGCCGCTGACCCCCAGCCCTGGCCCGTCGCCCCCGGCCCGCGTTCCCGCCCCGGTCCCTGGGCCGGACGCCCCCCCAGGCCGCGCACACTCACCTAGGACCCGGCCGGGATGCCGAGGTACGCGTCGCAGGCCCGGGCGGGGGGCAGGCGCGGGAGCGCGCGGGCCGGCCGGCCGGGGGTGAGGGGGTGGCGACTGTGCGGTCCGATGTCCGGAGCTTTGTCCGCGGGCGCGGGGCCGTGCAAGGCCCGGGGAGGGCGGGGGGCTGAGGGGCAGGGGGTCTAACTAGGCGGAGGTCGGAGGGCAAGGCCGGGAGAGACCCGAGCGGGTGCGTGGGAGCCCAGGGTCATTTCCCGGGAGGAAAGGGGGCGATCAGGGATGGGATCGCCGCTCGGCTGCTGCTCGGCACCCGCTTCGCCGCCGGGTCAGGAGCCGAGGTGGTGGTGGTAGCGAGCGGCGGGCTCTGGGGAGTCTGCGGGCTTGGGGAGAGGGAGCTAGGATTTGCGGGTTCGGGTCCCAGAAGGATCGGGCGGCCGGAGCCCGAGGGCCGGCCCGCAGGCCCCTCCCACTCCGTCAGGTCTTTGTCCAGCGGCCCCTGTGTGTGCGGGAGGGGGTGGGGGCTGGGTTACTGGCCTGGAGATTCCCCAGCATCGTGACGGGGCAGTGACAGGAGACTGAGGCCATTTCTGTCCCTGCGCCCCGAACGCACACGCCTTTCGATTCTCCTCAGCCCGGGACGGCAGTCCCAGCTCAGAGTTGGGGTGTCGCACGAAGCTGCGCTTACTTTCACGCGTGGGTCACTGGTTAACCCTGAGCTCCCCCGCAGTTCCCAGCTCTAGCGAGAGCCCCTTAAAACTTCCCCACTCCTGGAGCCCTCTTCTGGTCTACGCAGAGATTCCCACTCCAGACCCTTGGTAGAGGGTCCCCCGTAGATAGTTGGGCACACAGTAAGGGCTTAATAGATGTTGGCTCCTTCCCGGACCTCTCTGGTCCGGTGGTTCCCGCTGGCCGAGGGCCTGTGGAGCGGTCTGCGCCGCCGGGGAGAGCGAGAGCAGCCTGGAGGAGCCTGCGCCCCGCGGCGGCCCGAGTGCAGGGGTGGGTGGGCGGGTGGGTGGGCTGTTAAAGGGACGGTCACTAAATCAGGATTAGGCCGTGGGGCTGTCAGGCTGCCGGCCCAGTCTCCATGGATACCTAATTTGGAGGAGAATACAGGACGGAAGAATGTCTGTGTTGTCCGCACCGGCAGGAGAGGCGGAGCGGACTCCGGCTCTCAGCCCCGCAGCTAGGAGTGGGGGGTCTGCTCCCATCCCCGTTCTGGGCTTACAGACTTGGGGGCTTCTTGATTCCCGGGGTTTGACACCTTCTCCGGAGTCACCCTATATCTGGAATGGGCCTGGAGATGATGTGGTCCAAGGACCTCTGACTGCATGGGGGAGTTGCGGACCCTCCCAGAGTCCCTTCCGAAACCCCTGAGCATCCTTCCGGAACCTCCGGCCCCCCAGAACCTCCAGGTCGGGTTTGAACGCCCGTTCTCTGTTGGGCTTTAGCCCTGCCCCACCCCCCTCAGGGCAGCAAGGGGGTGCCGAGCTGCAGCGCCTCAGGATCTGAGAGCGGGTATTCGGGCCGCCCGGAGCTGCGGGCAGGGGGCGGGGCGGGACTTTCTCCAGTCGCCCGAAGAAAGGGGAGGGTCTTGCTTGGACGGCCCCGGAGGACTGTGTGACAGACCTCGTAAATCCCCCTTACCCATATTTAGCACCATTTCACCTATTTCCACTTGATTCCACTGGTGCCCGCAGTATCCAGAAGCGCCCAACACGCCCTTGCTGTACCGTCTTCTGGGGGAAGGCCCTTTACGGACCAACGGGGAATTTAGTTGTCATTCAGGACTGGAGTTGTTCCTGGAAGGCCCAGTCCTCAAGACTTCTCAGTCTCCCTGGGAGGAGCAGAAGGGCCTGAGTGGCACAGGGATGACGCGGTGGGCCTCCAAGGTCCAGCACATTCTTGGGCTCTGGTGAAGACAGTCGCCAGGTTGAGGTTCACCTACTTAGACAGTTCCAGGACATAGCCCAGATCAAGGCAGGGAAAAGAGAGGCAAGAGAGAGGAACCCAGGCACCAGTGTGGCGTTCCAGTGTCCAGTCCTGCTTCCCCCCTGGTCACCCATGGCCACAGCTTTTTATGGATCAAGAGTCCCTCCCCTCCCCTGCCTGGCTGCAGCTTTATTGCTGAATCTCAGGCTCTCCACGCAATTTCACGCCTCTCTGCCTCTGCTCCTGCTGTTCCTTCAGCCAAATGCCTTCTCCATTGTCCTGGTCTTGCCACAACCTCCTCATTCTTCAGGGCCCAGCTAGGATGCTGCATATCCCCCTGTGTAGCCTCCCCAGCGTCCCTGGCTCCTGTCATCTGCCCTCCCTCCACAGTCCCAGTGCACTGCACCTGTGCCTCCCTTCCATTGTGGCTGGGTCCAAATGCCTCCAGGAGGCCAGCACACACAGCGTACTTTGTGTGCCATTTGGGTGCCCATAAATATTGGTTGGGTGAGGAAAAGGAGTTTCGTGAAGGTTTTAACCAGGTGGTCTGCAAAACCTGGGATCTGGTCACTCTCCAGGGTGGTGGAGACCCCTGGGTGGCTCAGCTCCTCCTTTCTTCCTCCCCCTTCACCCCTCCTCCTCCCCGATGACCCTCTCCACCCCCCCAGTCCAGGGAGGACTTTGCCCCTTTCCTTCTCCACAGACCAGCATTCTTTCTCCGCCATTATCATCCTGTTAAACAGAGAGGCCAGTCAGGGTCCATATGGATCACATTAACAATTGCTTATTATCTGGCCGGACTCCCCCACTCCCCACAAGTTCCTATTGCTGCAGCCCTGGGTCCCGAGGAGCCCTGCCTCCCCTCCCCCACCAGTGGTCTTGGAGGAGGTCAGGGGACAGGTTGATTGGCCGCCCTCTCCCTCCCTGACCCCTCTAGCTGAATTTTGCCTCTTCTTGCCTTAGCACTCAATGACTTCATCACCGTACTTAATGAAAACCAGGCTCCGCACAGGAGCCTGCCTCAGGAAAGTCCCAGGGCCACATCTGGGAAGGTGACCAAGGACCAAGGCCTGGCATGCCTTGAGAGCTCTTGCCTGCCAGTGGACAGAAGTCAGGGGCAGGGGTGAGCCATATTCACCTGAAATCCTAGTCTGACCCTGCTGCTGTCTTCTGAGAGCTAGAGAGTCTTCAGAGCTTTGTGACACTGAACTCCAGGCCTTTACCTGCAAAGACTCAAGAAATAGGTCCAGAGTAAAACTGGGTGTGAGGGCTCACACCTCTAATTCCAGCACTAAAAGGCCGATACAGAATTACCATGAGCTCAAAGCTAGCCTGGGTTACATAGTTATATATCACCCTGGGCCAGAGTGAGACCTTGTCTCAGAACCCACCACCATCAACAAAAAGGGGCCAGAATGTAGCTCACTGATACAATGTATGTTGGGGGACACCACCCACCCCCAGAAGAACAAACAAACAAACAGAAAAGAAATCTAATGGTCTTTCCTGGAGCCACAGCCGAGTTAGCCTGAGTCGAAGACTGGGTGAGTGGGGCTTATGCTTAAAAACATATAGTGGAAGAGTCTAACCAGAGGCGGCAGGGGCCTTTGAGATGACCTCTTCTAGCTGGGCGGCGGTGCGCACGCCTTTAATCCCAGCACTCGGGAGGCAGAGCCAGGCGGATCTCTGTGAGTTCGAGGCCAGCCTGGTCTACAGAGCAAGATCCAGGACAGGCACCAAAACTACACAGAGAGACCCTGTCTCGAAGAAAAAAAAAAAAGATGACTTCTGCCTTTAATCCCAGTACTCGGGAGGCAGAGACAGGCGGATCTCTGTGAGTTCGAGGACAGCCTGGTCTACAGAGTGAGTTTCAGTTACATAGGGAAACCCTGTCTTGGAAAACACAACAACAACAACAAAAAGATTACCTCTTCTGCGGGTCTCTGGGCTGGAAGTTAACTCACTAGTAGAGCTTTTGGTTAGACTGTAAAGGTCCTGGGTTGGATTCTTGGCCAGTGTGTGTGTGTGTGTGTGGGGGGGGGGCAACAACAAACTGCGGGTCTGTAACTTGTTTTACAGAGCCCCCAGGGAGGTTAATGAAGGTGTCCCCAGGAAAATGTACTGTCATTAGCTGACGCCACCGAGCTTCGCCTTCTCCTTTAAGCTCTGGGACACCTGAAGCCCTCCACCAGTCCAGCCCCTCTGAGGTTCTGAGGCCAGGGTCTGGCCTGCAGCCTAGGTCTGACATCCTTGCTGGGTGTTCATCCTAGGGCTTTGTTACTGGCAGGGGACTGCAGGAGCCACAGGCTAGGCATGGGGAGTTGCTGGGACAGCTTCCAGGTTGGAGGGTTCATGCTGCTCCTCATCTCGGATTGTGTGGCTTGGAAAGAGGCTGATGCTTAAGGGTCCCCTTGTCCCTGGGAACAAGGGGCAGAGGGACAGCCAGCTCTTCTTAGAGCACTTCCTGAGGACGGGGTAACTCCTGTAGTACTTGGGAAGTGAGCTAAGAATGGGGGTGTGCTTGAGCGTCACAGCGAGAAGGGAATGAGGCCTGAACAAGGGGACAGAGCTCTAGTCTTGAAGGACCCCGACCGTGAGGGCGAGGTTCTGCTGACTGGTGCAGTTGGCACCTTGCTGCCCTCTGGTTCTGAACTGTGACAGCGTTAGAATTCAGCTGCTAACTGTAGGTGGGCCGGAGTTCATAATGAAAAGTTGACCCCAAGCCCAACCCTATTAATTTATTTACCGCAGTACAGTAGCTTGAACTTGGGGCTTTGCACATGCTAGATCAGCACCCCATCACTGAGCTCTATCCCCACACCCCCCAACCCTAGTTTGTGTTGTTAGTCCTGGGCCCTACTCTAAGGACGAGCCTGCCAGTGGAACCCTGGGAAAGTGAGGTCTGCAGTCATCTCCGTCTCGGGTTTATTACTGCAAGCTGGGGGTAAAAGCCCCACAGTGGTGATGTGGGCCCTGGTTTCAGTCTGCCTCTTTGTCAATGCAATATATGCCCATCTCTAGTGACCTACTCAGTGACTCAGAGCCCAGGCACTTCAAAGAACCCCCTCCCAGGGCAGGAGTAAGAAGGTGCATGAGTGAAGGTTCTGGACCACGAGGCTTGCCCACACCGTCTCTGAAACTTCTCCGAGGCAGCGTCAGGATAGAGAACTCAGGAAACACGCAGGAACTGGGGAGCCTTCCTGACTCCCTGCAGGAACTGGGGAGACAGAGGCCTGTTCTTCTTTTGTCCCATTCAGTGCCTGGCGCCCTTAGACCAGTGACAAGCTTAGTCGTTGACACAGGGAAGAAACTACATTTCCCTGTTTGACCCCTGGATGGATCCCTACCTTCTGTGGTGACCCAGCACTACAATGTTCTGGGTGTATCTCAGCCATGCTCCAAAGAACGCCAGCTACGGTCACTGACGTTTCTCCCTTACCATCTGGGCTTTCATGCCTGGAGTCAGGGTCAGTCTCTCTCAAAAACCTTACATTTATTTATTTGTTGGTTATGTGTATATGCCTCTGAAAATGTGTGGAAGTCAGGACACAACGTGGGAAGGTGGTTCTCTTCCCACCGTGTGGGTTCCAGGATCAAATTCAGATTGTCAGACATGGCAGCAAGCACCCTTACCCACTGAACCATCGGGCTAGCCCCTAGAGGCGGTCTTAGCCTCATGCCGGGATGGGGGGGAGGCATTGCCAGCCCCGGCGCTGCCTGCCACAGGCGTCTAACACAAATAGTGGTCGCTAAACCTTGGAGATCGGGTAGCCAGCCATTCATCCAATGCCCCCCCCCCATTTAAATGTGGCATCACCTTCAAGGAACTTACAAAATGCTGGAGGCCAGCAAAGAGGCAAAAGGACATTCCCTGAGTAGAAGGGAGCCTCTGAGGGTGTGGCCACGAAGAACTGTACAGGGTGGTTTGGGGAGAGGCTGTGAGGGAGGCCAGCTACCATAACAGGAATCCTGGGAAGGGGCTTGTCCTGGGGAGGCTGTGTCAGTGGGATCAGCAGACAACTGGGACAAGGGTCACTCTTCGGGTTTGTCTTCCTGAAACGTTGAGTTCTTTTTGACCCTTGGATGCTTAAGACTCTGGGGAAGTGTTTGCTCCCTGAGGTCATAGGGGGAAAAAAAACCAAAAACCCAGTGGTCACTGTACACCTCCCACCCCAACCCCTGGCATTCTATGGCTCTGTCGCCACCCGTCTGCAGGGTGGTGTCTGTTGGGGACAGTGAGCATTGACAGCTGACCACCGGGAGAAACCGCCTCTCCCACCTCACTCTCTAGAGACACAGTGGTGCATGGATGGTTTTGCTCCTTGGAATTACCAGAAGCTAGGGGATTTACCATGAGTAGAAGTTTATTTGAACTTCCTGTGCCTGAGAAGTTCAAGAGCATAGGGCTGGCCTCTGGCAAGGGCATTTATACTGGTCATGACATGTGGAAGGGCACATGAGCTCTAGGCTGAGACAGAGAGAACTGGCCAGGGATAACTGTCCATTCTGGCAATTGCTATTACCCATTCCTTTAAAAAAAAAAAAAAAAAGACACTGTCTTACTATATAGCCCTGGCTGGACTTGAACTCACAGAGATCTACCTGCCTCTGCCTTATGAATGCTAGGATTAAAGGTGTGAGCCCCCATGCTCAGATCCCACTCCTTTTGTGGGAAGTAGTGCTGGGGAGTGGCCCGGGGACCTTATGCACGCCAGGTGGACACTCCACAGCTGATTCATGTTCTGGCTGGACATGAATCCATTCATGAGAGCAGAGCCTTCATAGTCCAACCACCCCTTAAAGGATGGGGTCTGTGTCTCCTGCTTTCTGTCTTACTGTGTAACCTAGGCAGGCCTAGAGCTCACTGTGTAGCACTGACTGGCCTCAAGTTTCCAGCAATCCCCCACCTTAGTTTCCCAGGTGACATGTGGGTCATCACACTTGGCTTCGGCGTGAGTTTTGGCAAGGAGCTCCAATTAAAGCACCAGGCCCTTTCTCCAGGAGAGCTTCCCTTCCAGGTAGACATGTCCCTTGGGGGTGTCACTCTTCCGCATCATTTCCCTGCTGTCCCACCCTCTTCAGGCCTGAGCGTTGGATCCTCAGCCCC
Source organism: Peromyscus eremicus (assembly GCF_949786415.1). Taxonomy (NCBI): domain Eukaryota; kingdom Metazoa; phylum Chordata; class Mammalia; order Rodentia; family Cricetidae; genus Peromyscus; species Peromyscus eremicus. The sequence continues at coordinate 2,562,733 of NC_081436.1, forward strand.
TCGTCGAGAAAGATGGCGCTTTGTCAGTGGGTTAAGGGGGTGAGGGAGTCTGGAGTCCAGCGGGCACTCACCCATGTGGGAACCACAGGGGGCTCTCCAGAGGAGGGGAGAGCCCCAGCATTGATGTCCAGTGTCCCTGTTGGTGGGGACATGGTGGTCACTTTCCTCTGAGTGTGATAGTTACTCTAACTACCATCTGGAGCTAACATGGAGGCCAGAACTCCTCAGACCTGGGCACAGGAACAGCTTCGGAGGGTGCTGAGCTCTGGGCTTGATTGTAATATGGGGGGAGGCTCTAGGGAGGCCAAATAGGTTGGAGGAATCAAGTGACAGCCACATCTTCCTAGCTGTTAAGTCGAATGGCATCCCTTTGGCCCCCTGTTCTGGCCTGGTGACTTAGACAAGGGAACTGTGCCTCAGTTTCCTTGTCTGTCACCTGGGAGTGCCACTCTTGGACTCTTGTGACCGTTAAATATCGGGCACATATGGAGTGGGTCATGTGTTGAGAACCCCACCAAGGCAAGCAGAGGGGTGTCCGGTGGTCACAACCCTTTGTGTGTGTGTGTGTGTGTGTGTGTGTGTGTGTGTGTCCCCGTTTCTCCTGCTCTCTCTGTCCCTGAGGTCCTGCAGCTGTGGGAGCCGCCCCCTTGAGGACAGCCCTTCCCACTCAGCACCCAGGTGGACCGGCCAGGCTGCATAGCTCAGTGACTCATCTCAGGACCCCAGGGCTGGGGAGAGGCTGGGAGGGCTGCCTGCCTGGGGATTTGGAGGTGGGCTGCCTGGGCCTGTTTCTTCACCTTTGGGCAGACAGACACTGTGGGGGCGTGCCTCTCATCCCCCACCATGCACAGCAGTGAGGACACATTTGAGGCCAGGGAAAAGGATCAGCCAGACTTTAAACCTTTCGGAGGCCCTCATACCCTCCCACGTCAACTGAAGGCAACTAGATCCCAGGCAACTCAACTGGCTGAGTGGAGGGGCAACATGGAGTCTTGGAGGAGACTCTGGGCTCCTGGCCTGAGGCATGTTCCAGGACCTCGGAGAAGTTCATGAATAGGTCAGTTTTCCAATGCTACTCCTTTCCTTTGTGGACAAATACAATTTTATTTATACGCTGAGAAGTATTTTTGAGAATGATCACAGACTCCTCAGCTGTAAAAAAGGCCGATGGCTTAAATCTGGCCAAGCACTCTGACGGTGCCGTGTCGCCTGCCCACCCAGCGCCAAGTCCCGAAGGAAGGTGACCCCTAGGTGCGGACTCACCCAGGAGGCAGGCTCTGCTAGAGAGCAGTGACCCCAGCTTGGCACAGCAGCACCTGTGACAGCCCCATGGGTACTGAGTTCCCACAGCCTGGTGCCGGCCTGTGGAAAGGGAGAGAAGCGGAGTCCCAAAGGGCCGCTGATGTGAGGTGGACAGGGCCTCGAGTTCAATGAAAACCCAAATTATCTCCAGGAAGTGGTCACAGGGGCTGCAGGTGCGGGGCAGTGCGGATTGCAGGCTTTTTTTCTGGAATGCTTTTGCTGCGCAGTTGTTGGAACCTGGCGAAGGCAGCTGTCCTAAACGCAGCAGTTACCATTGTGGAGCCGTATAGACTAGCCCCTTGCCGTAGGCCTTGGCTCCCCCACACATACCTTTTGTATCTGAGGAGGTAGTGAGGCAGGGGAATGATAAGGGGTGAGCATGGGGGTGAGCAGCATGGGGTGCTTAGCCAGACAGCTTGCTCTAGGAAGATTCACATACATACGTGAGTGTTGAGCAGGAAAGAGGAACTCAGTTCAATCTCAGTTCAATGAGTGATAGCGGCCGTCAATAAGCATCAAAATGGCAGGACGGTGAAATAGGGAGCTGGGGATGGCCTCAGAGTCAAGTGGAATAATAAACAGCTCGGAGTTCCCCAGTGTAGACCAAAGGAAAGACAGACAGAGCCTAGCAGAGTGTGGCTGAAGATGAACAAGGCTGGGCCGAATGATGGATTCATCTCCTGACCAGGGCCACTTGAAGGGAGTCTGTCTATCCCTTGTTAGAACTGGCTTTGTGCTGTGGACTGGGGGACCTCCTTGGTAGCCAGACGGAAGAAGGACTGGAAAGCAGAGCCAGGCAGAGGGTTCAAATATGGGGCCAGCTGTGGGGGACCATTTCAGAGAATGTCTAGGAACTAGGTGACTCGTGGTATGGGCTGTGGCTCCCGAGTTGTGACAGTCTTGGGTGAACAGATGGACTCTGGAAGGGGAAGGTGGAACGTTTGCTGGGTCGTGTGGAATCCAAGGTCTCTGGACACCCTGGCAGGCCCTAGAGTTTCTCACCCAGGTTCTTGGCTCTTCGGGTCCCAGGGATAGTGAAAAGTGGGGGGTCAGGCTGGTTAGATCTGGTCAGTGGACTCTCAGGAGGGACCTGAAACGCAAGCAGGCCGTCTTGCTTGCCTGGGCGGTTTCACAGAGACAGAAGAGGCGTTATGAGGGCCCTGGGGTTCCTAATGGACAGAGGAGAAGCTGGTGGGAGATGTCCCAGGACACAGGCTAGAGAGGCAGGGACTGGCTAGGACAGCCTGGGGGGGGGGGTCTGTGTTCGCAGGTCCAAAGACAGGTGAGGGCTGTAGGCTGTGCTCTCCCGGGGCCCGGAAGGCAGCTAGGTTGTGCTCTGCTCCATAGTCACCCTTCAAACCTGCTGGGTTTTGGGGTGGTGGTGGGGTGGTGGTGGTTCTTTTCTGGCTGGGAAAGCACTCCCTCTCCAGGGCTCTTCCAGGGCTCTGAGGAGCTGGTTTGAACCTGCCCTGCCCTGCCTGCTGCCTGCTCAGCCCCAGATCCCACTAGCATGCCTTGGAAGTGCTTGGGCTCCAGTTCACACTGGAGGTGAGGCCAGAGATCCAGACAGGTGCCATTCATCTCACAGGCTGACTGGATGGCCTGTGTTCACTCTGTGCGACAGATAAGCTGTGGGACAGGGGAAGGGCTGTGACCCCTCCCCCACAGTCATCCTCTGGGCTTCCTAGAATGGCCTTAGAAATCCCTAGCCTTGGGCACTCTTCTGGTTGGCTGTTTAAGAACTGGCTCCCTCAGGTCCGTAGAGGGTCTAAACTGTACTGGGCGGTTTAGTACTATACTAAACAGCTGGTGCTGAGGAGGGAAAAGGGAAGGAGAGTGTCCTGCCATAGAACGGGCTTTTACCACAGTCCCCTTCCTACGGTGACTCCCAGACAGAGGTGCAATGACTTCTGTGGGCTCCATCTGTCCTTCGGATTTGATGAGGATGGGGGGGGGGTCCTTTAAGCCACTGGGAAGCACCCTGGGTTATACACAGCCCCTTTCTGCACCTTCCTCGGGGGCCCAGATGTGATTCCTGGCTGACCGCAACTGAGGCTCAAGGGCAGTGTGGTAGGATGGGTTGTGCTGCCCTCCAAACTGTTCGCAGCCCAGGACTCACTTTTCTTGATCCAGGGAACACATGCGCCCATTCCATAGCCCATCTCCACAGGCCTCTGGTGACCCCCCACTCCCTCAGAGATCCCTGGCTCATCACTTAGAGTCCGAAGTGGTAATGCTTTGTTTAAAAGAGAATACTGGTCAACCAGGATGATCTCTCTTATTCACAACATGGGTGTGAGTGAGGCAGAGTGATCTGTGCTTTCTTTAGGGGAGACACCGAGGTCCTAGCTAGTCTGGTGGGAGGCTAGAGTTTAGGGCATTCCTCAGCAGGGATAGTACCTGGAGATGGTCGCGGGAGAGCTGGGTGGGGCAGTTGGAAAACCGGGGCAGGACAGAGAGGGCCTTTGAGCTGGAAAAGTGATTAAGTCAGGCCTGGCAGCCTCAGGGCAGCCCCGGAGAAAAGAGCTGATTCACTGAGGTGGACAGAGGTTGGGGCCTAGCAGAGGTATCCCCAAAGGCAGCCAGATTACAGGAGGCACTGGCAGGTCCCTGAGCTCTGGGAGTGGGGCTGTGTTGCATAAACACTGGCAGCCTTACATCCTGTGTCCAGCTTCAAGCTCTTCAGAGTGTGGGGAGAGGGTCTGGGAGTCACCCTGGCCTCCTGGGGTTGTAGACAGGCTGATCAGTGAGTGTGTAAATTGGGATTTTATGGATTGCTTATTCACTGCTGGAGCCCAGACCCCTGAATTCCTCTGAGCCCCAGAATGTAGAGCTTCTTCCTGGGAGGGGGAGGCTAGCTCCCCCAAAGGCCCCACCCTCCTGCTGTGGCTCTTCCCGAGGCCCCAGGCTTTGTCAGTGGAGGCCTGAGCGGTTCAAATGTGCTAATACACTCCCTGGGGGCTGTTGGACAGTGGGACTTACTCATCAGAGCTGTGATTGGTCAAAGACCTTGAGAGGGGGTTTGTGGAAGCAGCTGTGTGTGTGTGTGTGTGTGTGTGTGTGTGTGTGTGTGTAGAGAGAGGGGGGTGGAGTGGGGGGCGTGGGGCGTGGGGGTTGTCCACCCTGCTCAGACCACTGGACAGAGACAAAGGATCTTCAGCTAGACTGGAACAGGAATTACGCTCAGAACCAGCTCTGCCCTTACCTGGTCCAGCTGATGAGGGATCCCACTTGTCCATGTCTGCATCTCCACCTGGTGGGGGTAGTGCATGGGTGGGTGAGTGTGTGACCATGCTAAGTGGTGGGACTGGGTTGCATTTGCTGGGCTAATCTAGTGAAAATCATCTTCCCCTAAGGTTCTCCATGGCCTCTCCCCACCCCCTCCCTCCCCTTGAAGAGATTCACTTCAGCCCAAGCATGGCCAGGCAGCAAGGCTGGGCATGGACTGTCCAGGCCTCAGGGGACACAGCTGTGACCCCCGGACTCTGTTGTCATTTGACGGTGCTTTCACTGTGGTCACATTCCCCCCCCCCCCCCGCCGGCCCCCATCTGTCCTTGGGACTGGATGAGGATGAGGATGGTGGACAGGGTGGGGGAGGGGTGTTTTAGGAGCTGATGGGGGAGGGAAGCACAGCCAGCCCGAGGGCCAGATGACAAACTGCCGTGTCCTACCTTGTGTCCCGCTCTCCGGCCTGCCCCGCCTCTCCTTGGGTAGACCAGACAGGCTGGGGGAGGGGTTACCCCAGTCAAGCTGAGGCCATCTCAGGGAAGCTGCAGTCCAGGGTGGCTGTAAAATCATCAGGGAGGCGGCCGAAGGAACAGCCTGCGTCCTGAGGAAGGTCACCTGAGGCCTGAGGAGCTGCCTGCCACCACGGGCCCCCAACAAAGCTCAGGCCACAGAGCAGAGCCCTGGTGGGGATGAGAGCGGGGCCCCGTCCAGAACTTTCCACGGTGATGTCCTTTATGGAGCTGATACCACACGTGACTGTTGAGTGCTGGGAACATAGCTGTTGTGGAGCTCCGTTTTAATTGTATTAAGTTTTAATGGATTTAAATGTAAACAGTTCCCTGTGCTGGTGCCTGCCTTTTGGATCGTGTGGGATTAGAAGCTGTGGGATTTAAGAGAAGGGTTTGGGAGCAGAAGGCATCCCCGCCTCGCTATGGCTGTGTGGCGAGGCAGGAGGACCCTGCTTGCCCCACCTGGAAATGCTGTCTGTGTTCTCTGTGGCTAGAGACTGCCTGCGTGTGGCGGCTGAGCTGACTTCTAGTGACCCTGCATGGGCCAAACAACCACAGTAGGAAAGGGATGGCTGTGTTCCTCCAGATGTGAGAGACTGTAGGAACTTCAGTGGGGATGCCAGCCCGAGAAGACTTCCTGGAGGAGGAGGCAGGTTGAAAGTAGACAAGCAGAGCAGCAGCCAGGGCACGGGCAGGTGACTGGGCAGGAGCCTCGTCCTGGAGACTCACTGACGTGGATCCTGCGCAGCGCCCCCAGGATCGAGGCTGGAGCGGGAGCGGAGCTAGAAGCATGGGTTGAGTCACACTCCACTCTTAGCAACTGTTCTAACCTTGGGAGAATCCCTGTCCCCTCCCAGCATCCATTTCCTCCTCCTTAAGACAGAGGAACAGAGTCTCTGTTAGCGAGCACTAAGAAAGAAGACAGATGATAACTAAAAGTTTTGCAAATCCTACCAGCCCAGGAAAAGTGGAAGGCTTACTCCTCAAGGGTGCCAGCCTCTGGCCTGGCCTCTCCACAGGACAACAGATGGTCACAGCTTGGCTATGGCCCTGACCGAGGACACAGACAGGGATTCTTTGCTGCCCCCTCCCCCCGCCCCCCCCCCCCAGTTCATGTGTGTGCACACACGGCCCAGATGGGGGCCACTTGGCCAGCTTAGCTCAGGCTGACCTCCTGCTGTTTGGCGTTTGACATATGAGGAGGCCAGGGGCAGTACCCCCCACACCCCCACCCTGGAGAGGAGCCAGGCTGGCGGGGAGGCCTCGCTACCTCCAGGAAGCAGGGTCCCAAGGGCCCTGATCTCTTTACCATGTGTCCGTGGCCTTTGATGGGAATTCCATCGCCCCCTTTGTCTTCCCTTGGAGGCCTGTGGGAGGGAAGCAAAAGAGACATGAGAGAGAAATGAGGCTGGGTGGGTCCCAGGGACCTGGGATGGGTGCCTTTGGGCTCCAGTCGGGTTGGTGCTGAGCACGTTCCTCTGGTGTTCGCAGAGACACAGTGCCCTCTCCACCCATTGCTGACTTCTCTTGCCAGCCTACCATCTTAATGAGACACTCCCATTTTCTTATAGGGAGACAGAAGCAATTTGGGGCCTCTTTGCCCACCCACCCACCCATCTATCCATCCATCCACCCACCCACCCACTCACCCACCCACTCACCCACCCATCTTTCCACCTTTCCACCCACCTATCCATCCATCTTTCCACCCACCCACCCACCTGTCCATCCGTCCATCCATCCATCCATCCATCCATCCATCCATCCATCATCTATCCCGCCATCCTAAAACCTATCAAGAACGTACGGTGTGCCCACATGTCTTAGGGGCCTGGGAAAGAACAGTGAAGGACAGGAAGCTCCTGCTCTCATGGGGCTTTTAGTGGATCCACAGAGGAGAAAGCGACAGAGAGCCCATATAGGACTAGTGCTGGCAAGAAGATCAGGAGGAGGGGACAGTATGTGAAGTGAGGTGACACAATCAGACAGGTTTCAGAGCATCACGCTGGCTAGTGGAGAACAGAGCGGATCTCCGTGCGGTAACTGGGGACGCAAGAGAGATGTCTCTGGGGGTGCTGAGAAGGGGTTTCATTTGTACACATTTTGAAGTCAGGCCAGCTGATTTGTTGGTCTGCAGTGTGAAGGAGTGGATGGTCATGGGTGGCATCTGCCTGAGCAGTCTGAAGGGAGGCAGCTGCCCTCTCCACCATGGAGAAGGCTGTAGGATGGGGTGGTAGCCAGAGTTTGGTTTGGGGACATGCTTTTGTTTTTGTCTCGGCGTTTTGAGACAAAGTTTCATGCAGGCTGACTTCAAACCCCTTATTTAGCTGAGGAACTCCTGAATCTCCTGCCTCCAGGTTCCAAGTGCTGAGATTCCACAGGTGTGTGCTACCACACTCAGCTTTGAGTTTGAGACGTGTTCCCTGTGGCAGTTGTACTGGAGGCTACATGTGCCAGCCATGGTGGAGTACAGTTAAGAAACCAAGGCTGCAGGACCCTGTCTAGGTAACATTTATATACAAGTGACGGTCAAATTTTCGAGCCTGGCTGTGATCATCCAAAGACCTACATGGAGAGACAGGCCCGAGGCTAGGCCTGTGAGTGTGTGGAGGCTGGCTAGGGGCATGGAGGGCAGCTAAGGGAGCAGAGATGAGGTGAAGTCAGAGAGAGCCTGCTGGCCTGGTGTCTAGGTCAGCAGAGCCAGAAGAGAACGCCGGTGTGTGGAGTGCCGGGCCGGAACACAGAGCCAGACCAGGTCGAAGATGAAAGGAGAGGAACCAGAAATACTAACCTACGTGACTTTCAAACTGTTGGTTCTGGGAAAGTGGTAGGCAGCTGGCAGAGGCGCTAGTCAGAGGAGGAGCAGAGCTTATTCCAGGCTTTGCCCCTGACAGAGGGAAAAAGCACAGCATACTGTGGGCTGAGGAGAACACAGTGGAGAGAGGGGAATGGGCCCTGCAGGAAGGAGGGAATCTGGGACAATGCCACTGAGTGTTAAGAGGGAGATGAGGGCCCAAGAGGAAGCCCACACACAACTCATTAGCCCATCCGCCCCTGTTCTTGTGGCCATGAAGACTTTATCCAGCCTCCCAAGGAGGTAAGGGATTAGCGATGGAGGGCCTGGGAAGGATGCATGAAAGACACAGGCCTCACCATGGACCCTGATGGACCTAAAAGACCTAGTGAGCAGAGAGGGCATGGCAGGCGTAAAAGCCTGTCTGTGGTTCTGAATGAGCTGGGCTGATTTTTCTGGATATCTTTTGGGAGGCTTGCATTTGTTTGTTAGGCTGGTGCCCCTCAGCAGAGGCCTGTGTTCTTCACAGAAAATTAACAGAGGAGGAGCAACTCGGATAGAGGCAAATGGAGAATCAGTCCAAAAAAAAAGAGCTTTGAGGTCCGGACCCTCCTTACTCCCTCCGTTCATGTCTGCCAGCCCCGTGCTTATTTCTTGTGCCCCTCTGCGCTCCCTCTGCAGCTCCATGCTCTTTACTCTGGCTCTGGGCCAGGAGTAGAGCGAGGGACAGCTGGGGAGGGTGGCCCCTGGTCCCTCAGAACACTGCTCCTTACTTGGCACATGATGGGTGCAGAGGGAACGTGCTGGTTCCTAGGGAAGAGGTCCCCTTCCTAGGACCAGCCACACCTCAGTGGTATTGGTCTAGCCTCTGCAAACGCCTACTTCTGTCGGGAGAATGGGAGTCAATGAGAGGCCTGGCATGGGCACTGCTTGCGGCTCAGCACACTTCTTCCTTCTCTTCTTGTCTCGGGCCTGGAGTCTGCCCCAAGGCTCCAATCTTCGCAGACCCGTTTTGGGTGACTGCCACAGCCCCAGATAGCCTTGGATGTCTCTGAACTTCCAGAATAAATCTTTTCTCCCTCTCCTGCCCCCATCCCTTTCTTTGCTATTCAAACAAACAAATAAAAAAAAAAAAAAAAAAAACCTGGCAGGGCTGGAGAGATGGCTCAGTGGTTAAGAACATATACTACCGTTGCAGAGGACCTAAGATTGGTTCCTGTTCTTTTTCCTGGCCACCAACCAGCTCCCATATCATGACAGAGAGACTTATTAGTTTTGAATGTTTGGCCTTAGCTTAGCTTTTTTTTTTTTTCTTTAAAGATTTATTTATTTATTATGTATACAGTGTTCTGCCTGCATGTATCCCTGCAGGCCAGAAGAGGGCACCAGATCTCATTACAGATGGTTGTGAGCCGCCATGTGGGTGCTGGGAATTGAACTCAGGACCTCTGGAAGAACAGTCAGTGCTCTTAACCTCTGAGCTATCTCTCCAGCCCCTAGCTTAGCTCTTTTATCTGAAATTAACCTGTTTCTCTTCATCTACCGTTTGCCTCAGAGCTTTTTACTTGTTTTACTTCTGTGTATCTTACTTTCACAGCTTCTTGTCTGTCTGTCTGGCAACGGTTGCCTGGCTTCTTGCCCTAGACGTCTTCTTCATTCTTTTCTCCTCTCCTCTCAAGCCTGGAGTTTGCTTCCTGTTTATTCTCTCTGCCTGTCAGCCCCACCTGTCCTTTCTCTGCTCAGCTATTGGCTGTTCAGCTCCTTATTAGACCAATCAGGTGCCTTAGGCAGGCAAGGTGGAACAGATGCAACACATCTTACATAATTAAACAAATGCAGCATAAACAAATATAACACATCTTTGCCTAGTTAAAATAATATTCCACAACAGGCTCCTAGCATCCATGTTGAGTGGCCTGTAAGTCTAACTCCAGGAGATATTATGCCCTCTTCTGGCATCTGCTGGTACTTGCACTCATGTGCACATAGCCTCACAAAGACACACACACACACACACACACACTTTAAAAATCTTTTAAAAACTCTTATCAAGGGGTTGGAGGGATGGATCAGCAGTTAAGAATACTGTTTTTTCCAGAGGACCCAGGTTCAATCCCCCAGCACCCACATGGCAGCTCACAACCATTTGTAACTCCAGTCCCAGGGGATACAACACCCTCTTCTAGCCTTTTTGGCCACCAGGTTTTGTGAAAGCAAAACACCCATACACATTCAAAACAAAACAAAACAAAAAACTCTGTTAACTGTATCCCTGTGAGTCCCATTAGCATAAAAAAATTCAAGTTATCAGAGCTTTGAGGATAGTAGTGATTTTTTTTAACTTAATTTTGAACTGACAACAAAAATTTGAATGTTTTTGATGAATATACTGTTATAAGGCTAAATCACACTAGTTCTGTGCATCACTTCACATGGTTATTTGTGGTAAGAACATTTAGTCTTCGGCAGTTTTCAAGTATACAATATTATGTTAACCACAGTTATGGGGATGTAGACAGCCCTTGCCTGTTCCTCCTAACTCAAATGTTGTATTTTTGGGTTGATACCTCCCCATTCCTTCTTCCTCCTTTACAGCTTCCCCCCTCTCTCCCTTTTCCTGACTACACTCAGTTAGCTGATCAAGGCTGTAAACTTGGGTCACAGTTGGACCCAATCCTGCCTGTTAGCTGGCACATGGTTGGTGACACTCTGAAAGTGTTCGAAGGCTAGAAGACAGTACATTTAGTAAATATGGACCACGGTCACTTTTCTGGCAACTTCTGCTAATTCCTAGACATGCATTGAGCCCCAGCCACATTAGGTTCTGTGCCAGGCCCCCAGAGCATCCCCCAAGCAGGAGGATCCCTCTGTCCTGGGGCCTGTTCTCTAGCCTGGAACTGAGGAGGGAGGTTTCTGTGTGGTAATTGCAAGTGCCCAGTCCTCCGGAGACCCATGTCATGGTTTCTCTTTCCTTTTTTCAATAGGTGGGGGTTGGCATGAGGGACAGGGTCCCAGCAGTGAGGCCTGTTCAGGCTCTGCCAGGGACCGCGGACCCCCTGGGACATGAGTTGTAAGCAGTAGACAAAAAGCCTGTGACAAAAGGCCTGTGGGAGCCTCGGTGAATAGATTAATGAGATCTCCATACGGAGGCCCCACAATGCGATTCTCCACTGGGTCCTTTTGTCCCAGGCTGAGATAATGGAGCTGGAGGAGACTTGTCCAGAAGGGGGCACCAGCCCTCCTCCACTACGGCTGAGTGGGGTCCAGACGCCCCTTCTCTGCTATGTCCCCCCCCCCCCAGTGGGTAATGGAATCTGGAATCAGAATTTCTGAGGTCTTAAGGGGCTTATAGGGAATAGAGAGAGGTGTGGAGACTGTGTGGCTGCCGTCTGTCCCCATCCAACTCTGTCTAAATCGTGCAACTTAATCTCTAAGAAGCCCATCAGGACTTTAGTGTAATGTTTGGGCTCCTCCCACGGAGCCAGTTGTTACTGACAGACGAGTGTAAGACACAGAGAGGTGAGGCATTGGGCTGGCGGCCATACAGTGACAGCGTGGGGGCTGCTGGTTAAGCTGTCAAAACTTGGGCCTGGCCTGGAGCCCAGGGGTGGGGGTGGGGCGCTCGTAGGCAGGGAGGCAGTGCAGGGCTAAAGCGGGTTGTGAACCCTGGACTTCCTAGAAATGAGAAGTGGGGCTGAAGGAGAAACTTTATTCTTCTATCCAGTAGTTCTGTAACCACTGACGGTCGTACCCCATATGTGGAAAGAGGGTGCTTTACCCAGAGTCCCAGCTACCACTAGGGCAAGCCACAAAACCCCAACTAGGGACTGTCTCCCAGGTCTGGCCATGTGCAGTTTTGTGACTGCGTATCCACAGGGAAAGGAACAGCCTTTTGGGGGCTATTTGGCCAGGAGGATACAAATTTCCCCATGAGTTATGAAGACCAATCCACAGCGCTGGGAGACAGCTATGTCTACAGGGAAATACTGAAGCCATTTTCTTAGGCTGGACAGGAGTGAGCACTGTGACTCTCTCCTCAGGCTGAAGGACAAAAGGGCTTGGAGACAGGCACTGCAGGATGACGTCCAGGACCAGAGTTTTCATCCCTCTCTGTTGGGGATCTTGGAGAGAGGTAGGGCTCTCTCTGCAACAGCACAGGGCAAGCACAGAGCAGGGGTCTGTGACAGGACACGAGGACCATCCTGTCCCATCAGAGCCGGATGGAGTCTTCCAGCCAGCTCCTTGCTCCAGCCCCCAGGTCAAGTGAGCCGCTCAGCCACTGAGCCAGAGAGGGTACTACTTGGGACTTACAGTCTGTACTGCTTTTCACACATCATTTTAAATCCTCAGTCCCTCGGCCTGTTAGGTATTATGCCCTTTAATCTGGAGAAAATGAGGTCCCATAAGGTTGGGTAGTCTGTTCAGGGACCCCCGTGAGTATATGGATGTGGCTTTGAAATAGGCCTCCCTGATTCAGGGCTCCACTCTTGACCAAGTCCTGGTTGTCCCTCACCGCTGGCTCTGATGACCCAGGGACTACAGGACAGAGTGAGTTGGAGGGAAGTGAAGGGGGAGGTTGTCTGTGCGGGAGCATTAAGGGCTGGTAGGAGAAGGAGTTAGTGATGTCCATCTGTGCCAGAGGCCAGGCTGGTGTGGCTTAGCGGCTTAGGGACCACTCTGTGGTGTGTATACAGCTCGGGTACTCCTGCTGGGGACCTTCACTCTCAAGTGCACGGAACGCTTACATACTCTTGCCGTCTGGTGTGTCTCTGGGATCCTTTTTGCTCCCATTTGCAACCTGAAAGCAGACCCTGGAGCCTGGCCTCCCTCCCTTCTTCGTTTGGGCCCAGGCCTTAGGCACTCGGATGCAGACCAGATCTTTGTCCTTTCCTTCGATAGGTTGGAGGAAATGCAATGCTCCAGAACTTAGCTTAGCAGAAGTTGCTGGAGGCATGGTTCCTTGCTTACCTGCTAGCCTAAAGGACATGTAGCAGATCACGGTCACTACACATAGACAACAGTCACCAAAAGAAGGGGTACAGAGCCAGGCTGGCAGTTAGTAAGGGACCCAGGGCCAAGGGAGGTCATCTTGGAGATGAGTGACACTCACGATAGAGGAGCTGGCATGCGGCAGTTAGGTTGGACCCATAGGGTCAGGCCAGATCCTGGCTGGGTCAGAATGGGGATCTCCAGCTGAGGTGGGTAGACCATCAGGCTTTGGCCTACAAGGTGCACACAGACGCAGGTAAAGGTGGAGACAGGGGCAAATGGCTTCATTTCCCCTAGTAAATAAACATGGAGAGAATCTGATCTAAAGCGTCTGAGGAGACAAGCCAGTGGTTAGGCGACATGCCAGGCATCAGGTCTCCTCTCAAGAGGGCTGACTTCAGAAGAGAGTGAGAATTGGGCTCAGAGGACGAGTGATTCCCAGTGGTACCTGGGGAGGACTTCAGTGAAGATTGCCTGGCAAGGGAGAAGGAAACTCGTGGGGACAAGTCCAGGCCTGGACCTTATTGTGCCCTTCCTCCCCTGCAGGGTGAGTGTGCTCCAGAGAGACACAGTCCTTAAGGTCACATGTCTGCTCTGTATTGATAGTCAAGGAGCCGGCACACAGGTGAGAGTAAGTGGGGTCGGACCCTGGGTTTGATGGAGTAACAGGACACTGGCATCTATGTAACTGATGTCACTTCCTGTGGCCCCGTTATGGGGTAAGTCGTGACTTGATGTTCCAGGAAACTGCCCCTTTATCACTGGGTGATGGCTCTCATCTGTGAAAACCCCTCAGCGGGAGTTGGGGACCTGAACACATATCCCTGACCCCTTGTGTTTCTTCCTTCCGGCGCTGGTACCTCCAGAACTTCTAGGTACTAGTGCATAGCTATGCCTTTTCTGGGTGGACCCGTGGGCCTTTTGGCTATGAGGTTGATAGAGATGTAGATAAAAGTGAAAACGGGGCCCAATTCACTTTCCAAGGCTGTTTCTTGCCATCAGTGAAGCCACAGTCACAAGAGTAGTAAGAATGACCAGCCGCTGCCAGGATGGATAGTTGTGCAGAACTGGAGGAAACACGGCTTTCGGCCTCCTGCACACACCCCGACACGTCTCTAGAAACCACATTTCTTGGTCCTCTCTATAGGCTCACAGTGTGTAGTTTTGTAGGTGTGCACTGTACAAGAGCCCGGTATAGGTCTGTAGGTTGTGATATGTCTCCAGCAGGTGGCAGTACAGTGCCCAAGGGGGCCGGCTGTGGTTTGCTTTGCTTTGTGCTGCTAAAGCTGGTGTTAAAACTCCAGGGCTCCTTCTGAGCGCAAGGAATGCAGGTGTGCATCACTGCAGCGGGCTAGCCCTGGCGTTCTGAATGTTCCTGTCATCCAGGATGCACTGCTCCCTGAAACTGTTCAAGATGCCACAAAGACACTTTGGTAGAGCTCCTGGGTGAGTCCTTCTCAGCCAGGAGAGGCATGTTCTCCTGAGCCCCAGGGCCCCAGGCATGCACCTCTATTCTCCTGTTTCACAAAGGATGTTATTTACTTGACTTCTCCGACTGGCTGAACCATCCTCACCACCCTTTAATCTAACTCCATGCCTAGCAAAGCACATAGCTTTTGCTCAATACAGTTTTTGCAGAGAAGTTAGAGGTAATGCTTCCTAGTGTTTACCTGGCCTTCAAGAGCCTTGGGTTCAGTCCCCCCTGCAGCAAAACACACACACACACACACACACACACACACACACACACACACACACACAGCAATACAAAGTTTGCCAAAGGAAGAACCTGCTAAATAAACTCACCAGAAGCTTGGGCTTGAGAAATAATCACCACAGAACTTGTGTTTGGGCATGCCACGGGCTCATTTAGCCTTTGAAATTTTATTCTTAGGTCAGGCTGGCTTACTGGAGCCGTGTCCAATTGCTCAGGCTCTGAATGTCTTACTAGTTCAGGACTCGTGCCTTGATGGGTGCCAGAGGACAGTTCAGGGAACAGCCTTGGAATGTTTTGACTGTCAATGGTGCAGAGACACTGTGACATCGCACAGATCGGCTCCGTGACCCCACACCCCAGGGACAGTTTTGTTCCCTCTGAGAACTGGTGTCTTGCAAAGTGAGAGATGTACCTCCCTCTTTATTTGGTGACTGGGAAGTTCAGAGCAAATTAAGGTTCACTTTTTTAACCCCTCCAGTGCTGGTGATAGAACCCAGGTCTCTGAGCATGCCAGGCAGGGACTGTACTAGCCCTGGGACGCACTTAATGGGACCTGCATGCTCTGTACTGCCCCGTGGACCTCAGCAAATGACCTGTCCATTCCAAATGATGTTTGCGATGTGAACAGGCAGGTTTTGGATGGAGCAGGCAGGAGTACCTGCCCAGACTCCATAGCTACTACAGATAGCAGTTGGCAGCGTTCTAGTTTTAGGCAGAGGCCCAAAGAAATCAAACAGCAAGGAAGTAAGTGTTGCTGGCTTAGCAACCGTGGTTTTGGGGTTGATGGGAAGAATCACACTCCAGGGCACTTCTGACCTCAGGCCCAAAGTGGATTTTGGATCTCAGTGGAGGCAAGGTGAACAAAGAATCTCAGTGTCAACCTGGTTGGACCTCCTAGCTCTGGGCCTGTCTCACCCCTGCAGTGGTCAGCACATAGTGGGTGAACAGCAAGTGCCTGTTACCTAAGAGCCTCATATGGGCTAGCTCTTCTCCCAGCCTGGCCCTTCCCTCTGTTAGGTCCCAATAATGACCTTTCTTCCACAGAGGGGCAGAGCTGGTGTGGTGAGCAGTTAGGGCTAACCATGGCATTTCTGGGTCCTTCTTGGTGCCAAGGAAACTATTTAAAAAAACAAAAACAAAGCCGGGCGCTGGTGGCACACACCTTTAATCCCAGCACTCAGGCGGATCTTTGTGAGTTCGAGGCCAGCCTGGTCTACAGAGCGAGATCCAGGACAGGCTCCAAAGCTACACAGAGAAACCCTGTCTCGAAAAACCAAAACAAACAAACAAACAAAAATAAATAAATAAATAAATAAAAATAAAACAAAAACAAAAAAACTACTTCTAGGTCCAAAGGGTGGGAGGGTAGCCTGTCATCACCTAAGACTGGGGACCACCAGTGGGTCCCCGGAGCCACTGCAGGAGCTGACCAGTCACTGTTCTTACCTGCAGCTCTGTCAAAGATGCACTGGACACCAGAACACGCCCAGCCCCTCAACCAGTGGCCAGAGCAGCACCTGGACGTCTCCTCCACCACCCCATCGCCGGCCCACAAGTTGGAGATGCCTCCAGGGGGTCGCCAGCGCTGCCACTACGCTTGGGCACACGACGACATCTCCGCCCTCACTGCCTCCAACCTCCTCAAGCGCTACGCTGAGAAGTACTCCGGAGTCCTGGACTCGCCCTACGAGCGCCCGGGCCTAGGCAGCTACGGTGACGCCGCCTTCCTCAACGGCGCCAAAGGGGACCCGGAACCCTGGCCGGGGCCGGAGCCACCTTACCCCTTGGCCTCGCTCCACGAAGGCCTCCCGGGAGCCAAGCCGGCCGGCGGGGGTGGGTCCGCGGGCCTCGGGGGCTCCCCGGTAGTAGCCGGGAACCTGGCTGAGCCGCTGTACACGGGCAACGCGTGCGGGGGCCCATCGGCGGCCACCGAGTACGCGACGGGCTACGGGGGCGGGTACCTGGCGCCCGGCTACTGCGCGCAGACGAGCGCCGCGCTGGCCGCGCCGCCCCCGGCCGCGCTCCTGCAGCCAGCCCCGCCGCCGGGCTACGGGCCCTCGGCGCCGCTCTACAACTACCCGGCGGCCGGCTACGCCGCGCAGCCCGGCTACGGTGCGCTCCCGCCGCCCGCCGCGCCCCCCGCGCCCTACCTGCCGTCCGGCCTGGCGGCACCCACGCCCCTGCCGGCCCCCGCACCGCCCCGGCCCGCGCCCTACGGCTTCCCCGCCGCCGCCGAGGGCGTGTCGCTCAAGCGCAAGGCGGTGGACGAGGGCGCGGAGGCCCGCTACCGCAAGTACGCTTACGAGCCCGCCAAGGCCCCCGCGGCCGACGGTGCCGCCTACCCCGCCGCGGACGACGCCGAGTGTCGGGGCAACGGGTTCCGCGCGAAGCCACCCGGAGCTCCGGAGGAGGGGACGGGCAAGTACGGCGGCGGCGGCGGCGGTGGCCCTCTCAAGGTCCTGGGCTCCCCCGCCTACGGCCCTCCTCTCGAGCCCTTCGACAAGTTCCCCGAGCGGGCCCCGGCCACCCGCGGAGGATTCACGGCGCCGTCGGGGGAGCCTCCCAAAGGTGTGGACCCGGGGACCCTGGAGCTGGTGACCAGCAAGATGGTGGACTGCGGGCCCCCGGTGCAGTGGGCAGACGTGGCGGGCCAGGGCGCGCTCAAGGCGGCGCTGGAGGAGGAGCTGCTGTGGCCCCTGCTCAGGCCGCCCGCCTGTCCCGGCAGCGCGCGCCCGCCGCGGACCGTGCTGCTCTTCGGGCCCCGCGGCTCCGGCAAAGCGCTGCTGGGCCGCTGCCTCGCCACCCAGCTGGGCGCCACGCTGCTGCGCCTGCGCGGGGCCGGCTTGGCCGCCTCCGGCGCCGTCGAGGGCGCGCGCCTCCTGCAGGCGGCCTTTGCGGCCGCGCGCTGCCGGCCGCCGGCGGTGCTGCTCATCAGCGAGCTGGATGCGCTGCTGCCGGCGCGGGACGACGGCGCCTCGCTGCGGGCGCCTCTGCTGGCCTGCCTGGACGGCGGCTGCGGCGCGCGCTCCGACGGCGTGCTGGTGGTGGGCACCACCTCGCGGCCGGGGGCCCTGGACGAGGCGACCCGCCGGCGTTTCGCGCTGCGCTTGTACGTGGCCCTGCCCGACGGCGCGGCGCGCGGGCAGATCCTGCAGAGGGCGCTGGCTCAGCAGGGCTGTGCGCTGAGCGAGCGGGAGCTGGCCGCCCTGGTGCAGGGCACCCAGGGCTTCTCGGGCGGCGAGCTGGGGCAGCTGTGCCAGCAGGCAGCGGCCGAGGCGGGCCTCTCCGGACTGCAGCGGCCCCTTTCCTACAAAGACGTGGAGGCTGCTCTAGCCAAGGTGGGCCCTCGGGTCTCCCCCAAGGAGCTGGACTCGCTAGTGGAGTGGGACAAAATGTATGGCTCCGGACATTGAGGGTGGCAGAGGGGAGGCCACCTCCGCCTCAGGGGATGTCCTTGGCCAAAGGAGTGATGAATGTGGGGTGGAAGAGGGGAGGACTCTGCCAGGGGATTTGTTCTTTATGGGAAGGAAAATGCTTCTGCCCGGCAGATCGATGCCATATGCACCGTGTACTCAGGTTTCTCCTATTTATTGTGGACGGGAAGTTCGCCATCTCCGCCGGGCACACCGGGCACACCCGACATGAGCTGGCACCAGGGCCTAGGGAACTCCCGCCCTCTCTCCACAATCCTCTTGCCTCCTTGCCCTCTGAGCATCCTCCTTCCCGTTCTACCTTCTCTGTATTGACTTAGTTTCTCAAGGCTTTGTCCCTGACCCTCCTCATACTGTCCCTGTTCTTTCAGCTCCACCTTCCGGTCCCCACCTCATCTGTCGCCCTCCGTGCTTCTCTGTGTAGCTGCTGTGTGTCTCCTGGACTCTGCTTTAATCCCTCCTCACTGTTCCTCGTCCACACCGCAGCGTCTCTTGACAGTTCTTTTGGCCCAGAGGCTGAGGAAGGGGGTGTAGTGAGCCCCACAACCCCCTCAGTACATTTATCCACCCGACATCTTGGGTCTACGGGGTGGGAACAAGGAAAGGGGGGGGAAACACCCAAAGAAGGGTTTTGTTTTGTTTTGTTTTTGGTTTGTTCATTTTTGAGGTTTGCCCCAGAAATGTAGGTTGCTTAATATTTTAGGCCTCTTATTTTTGTAAGATGTGTAGGATTTACTGTTTTTCCGTTTTATTTTGACAACTCAGGAAGAAACTGACCTCAGAAAGAATGTTAGACTTTGCCTGCTCTCCTGTTACCCCCAGCCCCACCCCAGGGGAGCAGATTCTCCCAGACCAGAGAGACTTGGGGCTGCTGAGGAACACCAGAGAAAAGCCCCAAACTGCTGTTACTGGGATAGAAACAGAATGTAGGCAAGGGCTCCTCCCCAGGCCCAGCGTGGGAGCAAGAGGAGAGGGTGGGGGCAGGGGACTCCAGAGGGCAAGTGAGGCTCCCTATTGCCACTGTCTCCTGTGGGCTCCATCCTCGGCTCCAGGTTGTCTGTGAAGCTTACAAGGGGCTGGGGTGCTCTTGCCCATATCCTGCCTCAGAGGTGACCCAAGTGGAACGTTCTCAGGCCACCTCACTGGACACCTGCTTGGTCAGAGGCTCCCTAGACCAGGCTAAGAGGATTCCCTCAGGAATGAAGATGATCTAGCCGGAAGTCTGGCTGGGCACAATATTGACTACTAGGAGCCAGGCCACCTGTTCCTCTGGGTCCTGTCAGGAGGCAGAGCATTGCTCTGGAGAAAGTTCTGTGGGGAGTGTATTTACTTGTTCCCCTGGAGTGTTGGGCCTGGAGAGTACAGGGTGTTTTCTGGTGACAGGGGGACTAGAACCCTCCTCTTCAGCCCCCATTCCTCCTCCTGCTTGTTCCCTTCGTGGGGCTTCAGCGATTTAGCCCCTCAGACCATGTCACAATCTTTGGGGCAAAGAAAGGACACTCCCCATCTTTGTCCCACCCTGGCCCCCCACCCCCGCTTATCCCTACAGTTCCTAGTTCCCTGTCATGAGAGATGTGGTAGGGGCCAGGGTGCTGAGGGCAGGTGCTAGCCGTGAGTGTGAGCAGGAAAGCTCGGCCTCCTCTTCATCCTTGTTCTCTCTGAGCCTCTCTCTGGAGCCAGCCAACCAAGGGCAGGACTCAGAATGCTGCTGCAAAAAGATCCTTGGTGGGAACACGGAGTAAAGGAGTTCTCTCAGGTCTGGGGGTGGGGGTGGGGGTAGAGGGGTAGGGAAGTGGAGTTGGGGACCCAGCTGTCCCTTCAAGCAGCAGCACCTCTAGGGGGCTGGGTAGGAGTTCATGGGCCAATCCCCAGGGTCCCTACACTTCCTTTGCTGGGCTCTTTGTGTTCCCAGGTTTGGAAGCTTTGCACAAGAAGACAGCCCCCAGCCGCAGCACCTACCTCATGAGCACTGGGCAGGATGGCAGGGCGGGTCTAGCTCTAGCAATGTTGGGGGCATACCAAAGAATCCAGGGGTGGAGCGTGGGAGGGGCAACGGGCCCTGCAGGGGAGGGCACACCGGCGGCCATCCACTCCCTGCGCTAAGGTTGGGGTGGGATCCTGTCCTTCAGCTGTGACCATTTCTACCTCATTTTGCTGTGTGTTGTACATGGACATATTTATCTCCTGTCTGATAATGCTCTGCAGTTGTGGTCTGTCTACCTCAGAAGAGACTGTATTTTAAGAGAAAATATTACACAGTATTAAAGTTATGACGTGTGGTATTTGGAGGATTTCTTGGGGGTAGTGGGATGTGGGGAGGGTTGGCTACTCAGGTTGGCTACCCTGGCTGTGGCTCTGGGTTTCTGTTTCTTCAGCAAACAGTAATGGGACGTTGCTGTTCACTCCATGCCAGTGGTTGTCCATTGCTGGCCTGAGGTCACATAAAAGTCCTTCCCTGCTGATTCACTGTAGCCCTAGACTCTGAAGTATGAGGAGCAGTGAAGTGTGAACACGTTGGTAGAATGAAGGGAGCTGAAGAGGAAGAGGGGCCCTCAGGAGCATGACCGCAGCCCTGGTTGAGGTGAGGGTCATACTTGTCTTCCACATGGTGGAGGGCAAGGTGTGGAGACATCCAAAGCCCAGTGTTTCGGGCTACATGAAGTCCTTTGTCCATTTCCTCACCATCTTTCAGTCCCAGTTTTCTTTGACAGCTCATGATAGACTGAGAGATGGGAAAATTAGGGGCACCATGGAGCTCTGTGGGGAGGCTGGGACCCACTGCTATCCCAGGGCTTTGCCTGCCACAGGCCAAGGGGAAGTGTGCTGGGCTCCCTCTCACACAGGAGTGCGCACAGGAGGCAAAGCCAGAAGCAGCCTCTGGAGAGACAAGTTGACTATTTCCGGGATTCAAAGAGCCCTGCCTTTTGGTCCTTGGCGGTCCAGATGTGGCCTCCTGCAGTTTATCATGTACCTGTTGAATGATGACATTGTGGGGTGCTGAATAAAACCAAGCTGCCAAGGACACCCCTGAGAACCCATAGTGGGAACAGTCTTCCAAACAGACCATATAAATATATAACTATAAGTAGGTAAGGGTGCCGGGAGTGGGTGGATCCTAGGAATCTTCTCACAGCTGGCATAGTTGTTTGGTTCTGATACAGTCACTGGGGACTTCTGTTGAGTAGACCCTGGTATTTCTAGAAGAGTGGTCCAATGAAGAACACAGGGCTTCTCTCAAGAATGCCCAAGGGGAGCCAGGAGGTGATGGTACACGCCTTTAATCCCAGCACTCAGGAGGCAGAGGCAGGTGGATCTCTGTGAGTTCAAGGCCAGCCTGGTCTACAGAGTGAGTTCCAGGACAGCTAGGGCTACACAGACAAACCCTGTCTTGAAAAACAAGGGGGGAAAAAGTGCCCAAGAGGGCTGGGGAGATGGCTCAGCAGGCAGAGTGCTCACCATGTAGATGTGGAGATCAGAGTTTGGATCCCCAGCACCCATGGAAATGCTGGGTTGATATGGCAGCTCACCTGTAATTCCAGCCTCTGGAAGGCTGAAGTAGGGTTCCCTCAGAGTAAGATGGCTATCTGGATTAACCCTATCAGTGAACTCAGGCTTCAACTGAGAGACCCTGATTTGGTGAATAGGGCAGAGTGACCGAGCCCGTCAGCCTCAGGCCTGCACTAGTACACACACAGGTGCCCCCACACCACACACAGACACACGGAAAAAAAAAGTACCCACAAGCGACAAGTCAGGAGCCTTCCCAGGCAGGAGGGGTAGAGGTCAGCAAAACATGGAGACTGGAGAGGGTATTGTTGACATCATTTATGTTCGTTACAAGAGCATAAAATGGGGACAGGAGTGAGGAGACCTGAGGTTGGATGAGTCAGGCGGGACCCCAAGCTACCCTCAAGCCTCTGCATGTAGGTGGACAGGTGGCTGTGGACAGGGGCCTGCTTCGCAAGAATCCACACACTGAGTCAACAAACCTTTGCTGAATATACTGGTCACTACTGGGGCAATGTGGGGACCTCAGTCTCATGGGTGAGGCAGTAAAAAGGTCTAGCTGCAGTGCGTTGAGCGTGATGGTGGTGGGAGGAGACTTAGAGACGGTCTATGATGTGTGTGGACAGTGTGTGTGGCTGCCCGAGGGCATGAGATAGCAGGGTCCACCACGGAAGCCGAATTGCCGGACTGTGGGGCCAAATCACAGTCAAGCCACCTTGGGAACAGATGTGTTAGGTAAGTGGGGGTCCAGTGTGTGGGGATGGGAGAATTTGCCCAACCCTGAGAAGTTGAGGGTTTAATCTAGCAGACGGGAGAGCATGCCGAGAGAATCTGGACCTTGGCTGCAGAGCGTCCAGCGCTTCCAATAGAAGTCGAAGGACAGCAAATGAATTAGACTAGGGTTTCAGTGAGTTTAGATTAGGCCCTTGACTATAAGGCCCGGGCTGCCACCCAATCCCCGCCCTCCACCGGGGTGGGGGGCTGCTAGGAGTCGCTTTCCCCTGGACTCTGAGCTTTCAGATCTCTGCCCCCCCCCCCCCCCCCCGCGCGGTGGCTGACTTCTCTCTGGCAGGAGCGTCCGCGTTCCACGAATGTCCCTCGCCTCTGCGCCGCCACAATCCCCAGCCTCGCGGCATTCGGAACCCCTCCCTCAGGCCGAGCCATGGCGTGGGCGCTGGTCCTGGCGCTCTGCAAGTGGGCGCTGGCCCCCGCGGGCGCGCTGGACGCCATGGGCCCTCACGCTGCAGTCCGCCTGTCGGAGCTGCTGACCCCGGAGGAGTGCAGCCACTTCCGATCGCTCCTCGAGGCGCCCGAGCCCGACGTGGACGCCGAGTTCGCCCGGCTCTCTGAGGACTGGCTGGCCCGGCCCAAGCCGCCCACAACCTCTCCTGGAGCGCAGGGCACCGTGGGGCAACGGCGGCGGGCGGCAGCCGGGCAGCCGTCGGAGGGACGGGAGGACGCTGGACTGGAGTCTAGCGAGGTGTCCGACGGCTGCCGCGAGGCGCTGGCGTCCTGGTTGGCCGCCAAGGCCCCGGCCCTGTCGTGGGACCGCGTGGCCCGGGCCCTACGGCGCAGCGGCCGCCCCGACGTGGCGCGGGAGCTGGCCAAGAACCTCCACCAGCAGGCGACGTTGCAGCTGCGCAGGTCGGGTGCGAACTACGTGCAGCCGCCGGTGGCCCCGGCCCCCGCCCCGGCCCCCGCCCCGGCCCCGCGCGAACGTCGCTCCGCGGCCTCCGTGCCCTCCTGGGACGATCTCGAGCTGATCGTGGAGCGCCTGCCGCAGCCCCCGTACACGCGAAGCCCAGCAGCCTGGGTCCGGCCGCTGGCGCTCGGGCTCCTTGCCGGCTTCGTGGGCGCACTGGGCACTGGGGCGATGATCACTGTGCTCACGCTGTGGATCACCGGCGGCGACGGAGACCCCGTGCGGCCTTGCGCCCCCGGCCCGCCCAGGCCGGCCCCCGCTCCCGGCGGCTGGGAAGCAGAGCCGCTCCTGCCCCCGGCCTGGGCGCCGCAGGGACCCTCCTCCCACGGCCTGCCACTGTGAACCCCGAGCAGCGCCCCCACAGCAGCCGCCCCACTATAAAGTTTCCAGAGGCTGTGGAGGGCGCAGTCTGCCGCCGAGTGGATGGAAACCGGCGTCCTGGGCCTCGGGAGCCGGCCAGGGGTCCCCAGCGCTGCCCAGCGCCCGCCCGCCGAGCCACGCTTTTGGACACACTCTTGTATCCATTCCGTGCCAGGAAGCTGCTCACCACTCCGTAAGGGGCGCGGTGGGGACTCTTGAACCCAGAACTGACTGGCCAGTCTGCGCCCCACAGGCCGCTGGGGTGTGCCGCACCACTCCTCTTGAAGGCCCAGCGGGAACCTGGCACCTGCCCTGCCCACCTCTGAAGGATGAGCCAAGCCCTGGAGAACCTGTAGCCAGACAGTCCTAAGGCCAGGGGCTTGGGACGAAAGCCGTGACAGAATGACAAGCCAGTCCAAGAGGAGAGTTGAAAACAAGATTGACGTAACCCTTTATTGCAAATTCTAAAGTAAAAAGATGTACAGTACAAAGTAAAATTGAAAATTCAGACTATAAACTTCCAATCCGCTTATACATTCTCATTTCTCAAGCATTTCTGCCATTTCCGCATAAACAGAACGGGGACGAGTCGAGGCGGGAAGGAAAGAGATACAGCATGGGGAAAAAAAATTGTAAGAATCACGAACCCCAGAAGCAAGTGCAAGGAAAGACATTTCTCGACCTGCTGTCCTGGTGATGAGAAGCAGGGATGGGCTGGAGCAGTGCAGTTTAAAACGGCTCTCAGAATAGCAGCGTTTATGGTACCAGTTCATCTTCCTCAAGTCCACAGTATGCTTTGCCCTTCCCTGGCGCCTTGGTCTCTGTATCTCAGATCGCTTTACAAAACACCTAGTTAAAGCCTCACAACACCCCTGTGAGGTAGGTCAGTATTATTACCCCCATTTTACAGATGGGGAAACTGAGGCACAGAGAGGTTAAGTGACTTGCCCAAGGCCACACAGCGAGCCAGTGGTCAAGCTAGGGATGGAACACAGTTCTGTCCCTCTTCTGGAACCACTGGACCACGCTCCCCTTTACCTATGTACATTCTTCATACACACACACACACACACACACACACACACACACACACACATGTGCACACCTGCCCACTTCGCCCCACTTAGCCTCTATGTACAGCAAACAGCAGTGGGCAGGGGCAGGGGCAGGGGCAGGGGCGCCTCAGGAGTGTTTTGATGGAGGAAGCCTTGAGAAGAGGATCCAATCAGCACTAGCCCGGTGCAAGTCTTGGCCTCACACCCAGACTTCCTCTTTTCCCGACGCCCCCTGCCCCCCGACTGACTGGCCGGCAGCTGATTCTCTAGGGGGTGGGGGAGTACCTGAAAATGAACGAAGCTTTTTGCAAAACTTTGGGCAACATCTGAGAAAAGAAAGAGGCATCGTTCCAGAGGATGCCCAGGAATCAAGTCACTAAGTCCGAACCCTCCCCAGAAGGCTCGGAGGCTGGGGCTGAGGACAAGGATGGGGACTGACCTACCAGCCATCTCTCCAGTCAGCTACTAGAGTGGGCACTTCAAGACCTCCTGAGTATCCCTAGACCAGGAGACACGGCCTGGAGAGGGGTGTCCCCTCCCCTGCACACACGTGAAGGGGATGGCCCCAGTCTGCTGGTCTGGTTACGGGAGTGGATGAAGGGCAGGGCCCAGCACTAGCTAGTGAGCGGAAGCTGCTCAGCTTGCACTAGCTTTGGGGGATGGGGGTAGTTTTTTCTTAAATCATTTCCATGAGCGAGGCAGAAGTCAGGCCAGGCCAGCTGGGTTGGCTGAGGTCATCTCTGGGGGCTCTACTGGGTGAGACAGCTGAGGGAGGGGTCCAGCCTAAGGGGCAATGCCACATGCAACCGGCGGCAGGGAGGGACCTGGGGATCAGGACCTGGCTTTTCTCTGCAGTCCCTACTTAGCCAGAATTGGGAGGCTCTGGTTCCTCGGCTCCTTTTCCCAAATGCTCCAGGGTCCCAGTTCCCAGACCCCTTCCAGAACTCGAGAATGGGCAAGTCAGACAACAGACACACACCGAGACAGGCTTCCCTTGTGTGGTAAAAAGGGCCATTTTTATTTTGTTTCCTTTTGGCTTATAGTAATGGACTGCTTTGAAATCACGTCTCATCTAGCGCAGCGCTGGCCTCCATGCATCCACTAGCACTCTACTGGTCCTTTACAGTTTCCGTTGGTTGTGGAGATCAAATGCAAGGAGCCCTTTGGGCTCCGTAGCGCCGGGGGCCCTGCCAGGGAGCTTGTTTCTCTCTGCCCATAGCTTCAAATGCTTAAGTGATGGCTGGCGAGAGCAGGCCACTCTGGCTCTCACCCTCGGCTGCCTTCCCAGTCTCCTCACCCTAAGCCACAGGGAAGTTAAGGAAGAGGGGGAGTGTTTTCACGGTATAACCAGCAGTCATGTTGGCTCCTGCTCAGGGGCTTTGGCTCTGCGTTTTAAATGAACAGCATCACATGACTTTTGCTTTTTGTCTTTTTTATTTTTATTTTTAAAGGAGGATCGTGGAATATAAATACTGCACCAAGGACCCGGCTACAAAAAAATAAATATTTATATTTATATATCTATATATATATATGTGCAGTGGTACTGGCTGCTGCTGCTCTTTGATTGGTGGGCTTCGTGAATATTTGGCAAAGCGTCGCCACTTGCTCACTCTGTGAGGACACGGAACAAAACAGAACGGAACCAACTGGAAACTGCCATAGCCGATTGATTCTTTAGGTTCGATGCCTGTTAACTGCGGGTGTGAACTGCTGGTGATGGTGTGGTTCACAAGAAGTGTGGAGCAGGATGGAGAGAGAGCGCGAGGGAGGGGGGAGTGGCCAGGTGCAGGGGAGGAGGGGGAGGAGCAACAGGTGGGGAGGTCTAATCAGTGGGCAGAGGTGTGAGATCCCGAGGCTGGGACGGAGGGAGGGAGGGAGGGAGGCAGCAGCCTGCTGGGCTGGGTCAGGAGGGTCAGATCTAGGCTCTAGTAGCTTAAGAACATTACTAGCATGGCGCTTGGTGTTCCTAGCAAGATCAAATAGCTGTTGCCCATCTCCAGATCTAAGAACAATGATTAAGTGTAGCCAAATCTTGCATAGAAGTGGTTAGAATTTATTGCACATTGGAACAAAAATATATATTTTTTTGTTGTTTTGGAAAAGACCATTAGCAATAAAAAATTTTTTGTCTGTCTGTCTGGTTGGGGTGTACATTGGCTGACAGCATCTAGTTCTAAGAAGAAAGGAAAGTATAAAAAATAAAAATAAACATGACAATGGCATAAGCCAGAAGCCATTTCCTATTTAATAAGTTAGTAATTTGTATTTACAAAAGGCATGCCAATAAAATAAAATTATATGTTACAGTATTTATAGTTCTCTTAAAAAGAATAACCACACACGTCAGCTTCTGTTTTGTGCTGTTTACGACGTCACGTGCCTGTACGTGGTTCTCTACATTCGTCCTAGCAGCAGTGGCGTTGCCACACTTCCCGAGCCGGTCCCGGCACGCTTAGGACAGTGTCTACCGGTCCCTCAAGAGGAAGCTCTGCTCACCGACTGGCTGTGGTTTGTTTTACGCGAAACTAGTCAAGTGGACTGTGAGATCACATCCAAAGTGCTGCCACCGCAAGGCAGACGGGTCTAATGTGTCTCGTGGTGGACTGCTCACTTCCCTCCACCCTGCGCTCAGGAAGGACCGAGCTGACTTGGTTCGGAGAGACTGTCTAACACTCAAGTGCAGCATCTTGGCTTTGAAGCCTTGTGTTCAGGAGAGACACCCTGGGCTAAGAGCTGTCTTCTGCAAAGCAGGAGATGGGGTGGGAGCTATGGTGCTCTCCCAGAAGTCATCCCCTGACGTCAGTGGTCAGGCCACTAAGCAGAAAGCAAGGTGGGCAGAGAGGAAATGCCAGGGAAGCCGCAACACCCAACAGAATGACTCGAGTCCCTTCCCCACAAAAGCCAGGGCAGTGGCTGGGTCCAGAGTGGCCCCACCTCTACCTCAGGTCCTGCTAGTTACCGTCATTCTGAAGACCATGGACGGAAGAGCCTGCAGCCCTACCCCAAGCAACACTGCTGCCCTTACCCAGCCCTGGCAGCTGGGAAGGGAAGCCCTGCTGGTTGGAGGAGGGTGATGGAGGCAGGAAGGACCAGCAGATGGAGCACATGAATCCCTCTGCAGGTTCGGAACCCCTGAACCCCTTCCCACATCTCCCTGAGCCTGAGAAAAGCCATAATGCAAACAGACATGACACCGAATGAAGTGAGCACCCCATAACCCCCAAAGAAAGGTTTCTGTAAGTCCCCCAAAGGCCTCCTAGAGATACATGCTACTAGAAATAGCACTTGCATCTCTACCCCAGTGACAGTTCTCCAGGACGAAGGCTAAACAATCGTCAGAATATTGCAAAATACAAATGAACTCTTTTCCTATTTGTTTTTTTAGCCCTAGGATTTGGTTTTACAGTGACATTAATAGTACAAGCCATTCGGGGCCAAAGTCTCCCCATGTACTGGACAGAGCAGCATTAGATAGTTTACCTTGCAAAATGTGCAACAATGGCTGTATGTTGAGATGTCTGTTAAACATGTACACACAACGGATCCATCTGCTTGTTGGGTTGGATTGTTTCTGTTGGTGGTGGTGGTGGTCAATTGGTTAATTATGTTTCCCTACCCAGAGGTGTATGAAAGACTTCTAAGAACTCAGAAAGAATTGCAGCCGGTATGGAACTCTTACCATTTCTCCAAATACAGTGAACGGTGCAAGGCTGGGTCCTGTCCAAAGGCTGACCCAGTGCAGGGGACAGGATTAATAGTGTCTTGTGGTGTATGGATCTCATGCATGACTTCTGATCACGGCATGCCATCATGCAAATCATTTCTACGCATTGAACGAGCACAATATTTGGAATTGGCCTGAGCAAGTCCTCCTCAGCCTGAAAAAACCTGATTGTTTCCCCCACCCATCTACAAACCACGTGACGCCCATGTGGAGAAGATGCTGCTTATGTCAAAGAAAACAGACAATTAGTGACATAGGCTGAATGTGTGTGTGTGTGTGTGTGTGTGTGTATGTGTGTGTGTGTGTGTGTGTGTGTGTTTCTTTTTGCTGCTTAGCTTAACTAATGTAAGAATGCAAATATTGTTTGCATGAACAAACAAACTTTTAAAGTGATGCTTTCTGCTTCTGAGAATCAACAAATGAAAAAATAAAATCCATTTGGCTGCGACGGCAGTCTGCTGGTCCCGGCAGCCGCCTCTGTTCTGTATCCTGTTAGTGTAGTCCTAAGTTGCATTGACTGAGTGTGGAACATGCAGTAACCACCTGCCCAAGCGACAGAAAATCGTGAGTCCAGGGAGCAAGGTCCTCTGCCCTCGGCAGGCCACTGCTCCAGATGCAACCGTGTCCCATGTAAGCAGACTATGTTTGGTATAGGTCTTCCGGTCCAGCGTCTCCACAGCTGCTCTGCATCCGTGAGATTCGGGAGTTTGTAAACAGGCTTTCATTTGCCAGGGCTAAGCGGGTGTAAGCTTCCCTTCTCGCTGTCTCTAACACTTGGACTCTCGGACCTCTTTTCGCCTCTTGGCTCTTTCCCTTCTTCCTTCCTCTGCCCGCTGCTGCTTCTCCTTGTCAGGTTTCGTCACGCTGTCATAGGAGGGGAGGGAGGCTGTGGACGGGGTGCTTCCCCTCTTCTCCGGGTGTGTGCCTCCATTCTCCAGCTTATTGGAGGTGATCTTTCTGCAGATAAAGCCCCGCCTAGCCAAATGTCCCCTGTAGGCACGCTGCAGGACCACCGCGGACACCTCTTCCTGCTTGCGCCGCAGAGTGGTTGTGATAGGCTCGTAAGACACTTTGGAAGGATTGGATGCCACGAACCGCTCCTCCATCTGCTGCCGCAGGATGTCCAACTCCCCACTGTCCCCTAGGACCCGCTTGGTGAAGGCGAAAAGGATGTCCAAGCAGTGGATGCGATCTCCGCTGACCATGGGCAGGTCCATGGCGATGAGCTCAATGGTGTTGGGCTTGGGCACTCGGAGAGGATGCTCTAGGGCGTCCGCGAAGTCGGCCAGCTTACAGTACTCGATGAACTGGGTGGCGTCAGGGTCAAACTTCTCCCAGATCTCGTAGAAAGTCTCAAAGTCATCCTCGCTCAGTGGATCAGCGCTCTCCTCTGTGGCTACACTAAAGTTCTCCAAGATGATGGCGATGTACATGTTCACCACGATCAGGAAGGAGATGATGATGTAGCTGACAAAGAAGAAGATGCCCACGGAGGGGTTCCCGCAGTCCCCTTTGAAGCCGCTCCCTGGGTGTTCCTTGTCCAGGCTGCAGTCAGGGGGGCGGTTCAGGATTGGCAGCAGCAGGCCGTCCCAACCAGCCGAGGTTGTGATCTGAAATAGACAGATCATGCTGTTGCCAAATGTCTCAAAGTTGAACATGTCATCAATTCCAGCCTCGTGCTTGACGTATGCGAAGTTGGACATCCCAAAGATGGAGAAGATGAACATGACCAGGAAGAGCAGAAGGCCAATGTTGAACAGGGCAGGCAATGACATCATTAAGGCAAAGAGCAGGGTGCGAATCCCTTTGGCGCCTTTGATCAGACGCAAGATGCGCCCGATGCGGGCCAATCGGATGACTCGGAACAGGGTTGGGGAAACGAAGTATTTCTCAATGATATCAGCCAGGAACATTCCTAAAGGAGGAACAGAGGATGGTTACTGAGGTCAGAGACACCCTTCCCTCCTCTTACCTGGCATTAGGAAACGCAGAAGTTCAAAGGGCATGTGAAGTGAGTGCCTTTGACTCAAGCTGAACCCTCAAACTAAAATAATCACACCTTTTAAACATATAGAAAAGTAGAGAACACCAACATAAACTATGTTCAGCAAACTTAACAGCGGCCAGCACCTAACCCTCGAGGACCCAGAAACCTCAGTGGCTCTAGTGTTGTTACAGTTTTACTATGTGTGAATTCATAAAAAGCAGGGTGTCCTCTATGGTTAGGAAATGATACAGGACTATCTTTCTAATTTATAGGTTTCAGAGGTTGATTTTTTTTTTCTTTTCCTGCAAGACTGGTCCCTCAGATGAAAATGACTTTACATTATCCCTTCCTGTGACCCACACAAAGCAGATCTGTGTTTTCCTTCTGGAAGATCCATTTATTCAGTGTGTGCACACACAGCTTTTCGAATGCTCTCTATGATGCCATGGGGTTTCTAAACTATGAACAGGGAACGAGAGGTCCCAGTTCCCCCTGAGACACACTACCCTTTGACTTCCATGTCCTAATTATTCTGCTAATGCTACACATTTTCGATGTATCTTATTCTTGGTTTGCTCCTCACCCCCCATCTCCTCACGAGGGTGTTAGCCTCAAAGATTAAAGGAGGCTGTCCAGGGTGGCCTTCCACTTGGTGCTCTGAGATTATGAGCTGGAAGGTGGAAAACAGGAACCAGTTTCGAAGCAGGTAAGGTGCAGGAGGAGTTGCATGCAGAAGTGGGAGCGAATGGACAACTGGGTGTCCTCCTGTGTCCACTCCTATGTGACCCATCTCAGGCAGACCACTTGTCTTAAAAGAGCAAGAGAGGGGACTTCAAGGAAGGCTGCAGAAGGAGGAGGAGATGCAAGGGCCAGAAGCGAGGGCTGGAGGAAGCAGGGCCGCTCTCTCCATGCAATGCTGCTCTCTGCCTTCCTCGTGCTAGGAGACAAGATGAGCAGCCACGCACACGAAGCTCTTAACTACTGAAGTGTCTCTTAGCCATAAGAATTCGTAAGTATTGTGACTTCAGCTGCAGAGAGCTCAAGAGTCTCTCATTTGAAGGTTTTAAGCCAGGAAAGAGGGGCTGGAGAAATGGTGCAGTGCTTAAAAGCCCTTGTTGTTTATGCAGAAGATGCAGGTTTGATTCCCAGCACCCATGTGGTGGCTTACAACCATTCGTAACTCCAGTTCCAGGGGATCCAACATCTTCCTCTGGCCTCTGGGGTATTGCATGCATGTTGTGTATGGCCATACATGCACACAAAATACCCACTACAAAATAATAAAATAAAATAAAATTTGGGGCTGGAGAGATGGCTTAGTGGTTAAGAGCATCCACTGCTCTTCCAGAGGACCTGGGTTCAATTCCCAGCACCTACGTGATAGCTCACAATTGTCTTCAATTTCAATTCTGGGGAATTCGACACCTTCTTCTGACCTCCTCGGATACCAGTCAAACATGTGGTGCACATATATACATGCAGGCAAAACACATAAAATAAAATAAAATAAAATAAAATAAAATAAAATAAAATAAATAAATAAAATAAAATAAAATAAAATAAAATAATAAAATAAAATAAGAAAGCCAGGAAAGAATCTCGCTTTGCAGGAAGGGAGGGAGGGTAGGGTGAGCCTGGAGAGTGGCAGGCACTCTCCTCCTCAGAAGCTGTGATCGATCTCCTGGGGCAGGTGGATCTCCTGGTGTGGGTGGATCTCCTGGTGCGGGTGGGTGCGAGGCCCTCAGCCGCCTCCTTCCCTCCCCTTTGCTTCTCAGTAATGTAAGTAAAAGAGGTAAGGCTGCAGCAGACACACACACACAGGCAGGCTGCAGCAGACACACACACACACACACAGGCAGGCTGCAGCAGACACACACACACAGGCAGGCTGCAGCAGACACACACACACAGGCAGGCTGCAGCAGACACACACACACAGGCAGGCTGCAGCAGACACACACACACACACAGGCAGGCTGCAGCAGACACACACACACACAGGCAGGCTGCAGCAGACACACACACACACACACAGGCAGGCTGCAGCAGACACACACAGGCAGGCTGCAGACACACAGGCAGGCTGCAGCAGACACACACACAGGCAGGCAGGCTGCAGCAGACACACACAGGCAGGCAGGCTGCAGACACACACAGGCAGGCAGGCTGCAGCAGACACACACAGGCAGGCAGGCTGCAGAGAGCCCACAGCACTTGACAAAGGCTTGAGGGGTGAGTGCTGTCCCCAGCAGAACCATGAAGCGGGCGCTCAGGTACTTCACAGACCAATTTATTTTAACTCCTCTTACTTAAAAAACATATTTTTAGTACATTTTATCGTGTGTGTGTGTGCAGGTGTCTGTATGTGCTTGTGTGTGTCGGTGTGTACATGATATGACACGTGACGGTCAGAGGACTCTCCTTCCCCAAGTGCGTCGTGGGGATGAAGCTCGGGTCGTCAGGCCTGCAGCAAGGGCCTTCACCCACCGAGCCCTCTCACTGGCCCTCCTTTGACTTTTAAAAGAGAATTTCTATGCTTTTCCTTTCTGAATAAATTAACAGTTGATCAAAATCTCCATATTGAAAGCCTCGGTATCCTTGTGTCAGAGGACGGCACAACCACGTGACTCGTCTGGACTTCTGTCGTCTTTAGTGTTTTGGCAAAAGTGTCCACGTATGGTAGGCAAGGGTCACACGTTTCAGAGAAGCTGGGAGCATGGATTGGCTGAGGCTGGCCTTCACTCAGAGTTAAACGCTCGCTCTCCAGCCACAGGTCTCAGGAACCTGTCTGGGCCTCAGTTCCCTTGACACTGTCAATCAACACACAGGACATCAGAATGGCCATGGCTTGCATGTTCCATTAAGATGTGAGCTACCTTTATTACTCGCACAGGGCGCTGCAGTCAAGTAGAAGAGGGCAGGGGGGGGGCTGGAGAGGGGCTCAGCATGTGAGAGCACTTGCTGCTCTTGCAGAGGACCTGGGTTTGGTACCCAGAACCCACATGGTGGCTCACAACCACTTGTAACTCCAGTTCTCGGGGATCCAACACCCTCTTCTGACCTCCACAAACACCAGGCACGTATATATAAACATAAACAAGTCTTTTTTGTCTGTTTAAGACAGGGTCTCATTATATAGTCCTGGAACTTGCCATGTAGACCAGGCTGGGCTTGAACTTACAGAGATCTGCCTGCTTCTGCCTCCCGAGTGCTGGGTTAAAGGGTATGCACCTGACGTGAGTGAGTCTTCAAAAGAGAAAAGAAAAGCCGACAGTATGGGAACCAGACTTCTTCACTGCCAGACTCCCCTGGGGTTCATCTCAGAAGGGAACAGGCACAGCGACTTTCAAAAGGGAATCTTGGTGTCCTGTCACCGCCAATAATTTAGCTTAGGGATTCTTTCCTTGGGGGAAAAATGTTCCACGACTCAGTGTTCCACATGCTAACATATTTTTGGACAAAATTGGAGGGTGGTATGGGTTAAGAGGGGCCATCGGCCTGTGGTATCCACAGTCACTAACCTAAGAAAACCAGGTGCACCCAGTGACACTCTGGGGCCAAGGCATGGACACAGCACCTGGGGTGCCTTTCAAGAGGGCAGCCTGTCCTGAGGACAGCCAGCAGGCTCGTATTTCCTTCTTCACCTGCCAGGACTTCACCCTGGCTGTGTTTTTAGGTTGAAGGAACACAAACTTTGAGGCCACCTTGACTTCTGCTTCTGCCGGGTGACTGGGTGACCGAGCTAAGTTAAGATGAGCTAGTTCTGGTGCTGCTGTAAGGTCCCAGTGAGACACTCGGGGAGGACTCTCCAGCTGCACTCGCCCACAGTGCCGGTTGGCACTGTGACCACTGCCCCCAGAGTGCAATCACTGTGAGCGTGTGCCCGTGTGTGAGTGTGAGCATGTGCGTGTGTGTGTGTGTGTGTGTGTGTGTGTGTGTGTGTGAGAGAGAGAGAGAGAGCATGTGCCCGTGCGTGTGTGTGTGTGTGTGTGTGTGTGCGCGTGTGTGTGTGTGTGTGTGTGTGTGTGTGTGTGTGTGTGTGTGTATGAAGACCACAGGTCAACCTTGGGTGTCATTTCTTAGGTGCTGTCTACCTTGTTTTTTGAGACAGGGTCTCTCACTGGCCTACAACCCACCAAGTGGGCTACACTGGCCAGCCAGTGAGCCCAAGGGATCTGTCTCTGCCTGCCCAGTGAAGGGGTTATAAGTGTGTACACCATCCCCAGAACATGGGTTCTGGGGATCAAAGCCGATCCTCATGCTTGTACAGTGGACTGACTAGTTTTATGTCAACTTGACACAAACTAGAGTTATCAGAGAGGAGGGAGCCTCAGCTGAGAAGATGTTTCCACAGGCTGCGGCTGCAGGCAAGCCTGTAGGGCATGTTCTTAATTAGTGATTGACGGGGGAGGACCCAGCCCATTGCGGGTGGGGCCATCCCTGGGCTGGTGGTCCTGGGTTCTATAAGCAAGCAGGCTGAGCAAGCCATGGGGAGCAAGCCAGTAAGCAGCGCTCCTTTGTGGCCTCCGCATGCATCAGCTTCCTCAGGCTCCTGTCCTCACTGCTTTTGATGATGAACTGTTACTTGGAGCTGTGAGTGAAATGAACCCTTTCCTCCCCAAGTCGCCTTTGGTCCTGGTGTTTCGTTGCAGTGACGGAAACCCTAATGAAGTCGGACAGTAAATCATTTTACCAGCTGCGCCATCTCCCCAGGCCACCGCCACATATAAAGAACAAGTTTCTTTTGCCTTTCCTGGTAGACTCTGAATCCCTTGAGAGCAAATCAAATTTATCCCTTGCCTCTGAGATGCAGCAGCATTTACACCCCAGAGGGCTGGGGGGTACTCAGGAGACACAGACACACACACACACACACACACACACACACACACACACACACACGACCCGCGTGATCACGTGATCTGCCCGGCAGGCCTGTGGAGACTGGGGAGTCCGCACGCACACACACACACACACACACACACACACACACACACACACACACGAGACCCGCGTGATCACGTGATCTGCCTGGCAGGCCTGTGGAGACTGGGGAGTCCACACACACACACACACACACACACACACACACACACACACACACGAGACCCGCGTGATCACGTGATCTGCCTGGCAGGC
The DNA here is from genome assembly GCF_949786415.1 of Peromyscus eremicus. NCBI lineage: Eukaryota > Metazoa > Chordata > Mammalia > Rodentia > Cricetidae > Peromyscus > Peromyscus eremicus. The sequence goes on from NC_081436.1 coordinate 2,598,181, forward strand.
CTGTGGAGACTGGGGAGTCCACACACACACACACACACACACACACACACACACACACACACACGACCCGCATGATCACGTGATCTGCCCGGCAGGCCTGTGGAGACTGGGGAGTCCACACACACACACACACACACACACACACACACACACACACACACACGACCCGCGTGATCATGTGATCTGCCCGGCAGGCCTGTGGAGACTGGGGAGTCCGCACAGGCAGGCAGGACACATGAGGGGCACCTGCCGCCAGTCCTCCCTCCTCCCCCTCCCAGCTGGGGTCCTGCCCGTCCTCGGGCCCCGCCCACTCACCCACGATGGAGAGGATGACCACCACGAAGTCGAAGATGTTCCAGCCGATGGTGAAGTAGTAGTGCCTCAAGGCAAACATCTTGAGAACGCACTCGCAGGTGAAGAAGATGACGAAGACCAGGTTAATCCAGTAGAGGATGTTCTCCATCTGCTTGCTCTGAGTGTCCGTCTCCACCATCATGGTCACCATGTTAAGGCAGATGAGCATCATGATCACAATGTCAAAGGCTTGCTGAGTGACGAAATCAAAGACGATTCCCTGGATTTTGTTCTGCGAAGGAAAGATAGGAAAGCGTTCACGAAAAGTATCCTTGGAAACCATTAGACCCATAGAGCCGCTGCCCAGCCCTTCCTGTGCCCCTTGTCGCCTTCTCAGGGACAGTGGCTGGTGTCCCTAGTATCTGTCAGGGGCACTGACAGCCTGCATCAGGGTAGCTGGGCTCAGAGTGTCCTCAAGCACCATCCTGCTCTTCTGAGCACATGACTTCACCACACCTGGAGGCCTTCTTCCTGAATTCCTTCTTTTCTGATACAGCCTCCATCACGGTCTCCACTCACACTTCTTCACCAGCTCTCCTGATGACTTACCCATTTACCATGCCCTTCCCGAGGACCCAGCTCATCCCTCTCCATTGTTCATCTTGGCTCTGAAGCCAGAAAGCTGAGGGTCATCCTTGCCTCTCTCAGCCTCCAAACAGTCAATCGCTTTGAGGCAAGGTCTCCCTCTGTACTATAGCCTGGCCTGCAACTCAACTCTGTGGCCCATGCTGACCTGGAATTCAAAAGCAGTCCTTCTGCCTCAGCCCCAGTGTGCTGGGACCACTGGCCCAGATCTGAGTGTGTGTGTGTGTGTGTGTGTGTGTGTGTGTGTGTGTAAGTGTGCATGCATTTGTAATGTTTATAATAGTTATTTTAAAGATTTGTTTACATTTAATGTGCATGTATGGTATGTGTCCATGAGGTATCTGGAGAGGAGAATGTGGCATCGGGTCCCTGCAGTAGAGCCACAGGTGGTTGTGAGCTGCTGATAGGGGTGCTGGAACCAAACCCCGGTCCTCTGCAAGAGCAGTCCATGTTCTTAGCTGAGCCATCTCTCCAGGCCCCATGATTTTTATACTTGAATGTGCAATAAAACAGGCTTGGCTTCCAGATTCAGGGAGCTTGGGAAGCAGCCTCTCCTGTTCTCTGGATCTCCATTTCTGGCACCAGGTACAAATCCTGGACATGAAGGAAACAGTAGCACTCTCACTCTCAGAAGTTCCAGAGTGATGGTTGATTGGACTGGAGAACGCCCAGGAGATGAGTGAGGCATGTCCCGAGATGTCCGTGAGGACTAGCTAAGGGAGCGGACCTCCCGAATATGGGCAGCACCATCCCAGTGGCTGGGGTCCAGACGGCATAAAGGAGGAGCCAGCTCTCACTACATCCCCTCTCTGCTTCCTGGTCATGGGATGTAAGCGGCCCTGCTTACATCCTCCCTGCCACGTGTTTAAGGGCGTGGCAGCTGAGAAATTATTAACCAAACATTAATGCTCTTGTTATCTGAAAGATGATCTCACTATGCAGCTCAGGCCAGCCTCTACCCTGTGACACTCCTGCCTTGGTGCCACCATGCCTGGCTACCAATCCTGAACAGGGAGAGGAGGGCCACTTTCATTCATCTTTGGCAGTGTGCTACCGCACAGGAGGGCTCCCAGCCCAGGCCAAGCACAAATAAACCCGCCTCACCCCTAGTGCCCGGCTGATGACGTCTCATTGAGTTGTGGATGGGGATCCTCTAGGAGAGGATCAGCAGGCACCACCAGGCAGCCAGCCACTTCTTTCTGCTTCCTCCGCAGTGACCCTAGTGTGTTCTTTCCACCCAGATGTGCAGCCAGCCTGCCTATCGTGGCCAACTATTAGTTTAAGATGTGTTACATTTGCTTAATGATGCAAAGCTGTGTTGCACTCTTTTATGTAGCATTTGTTTAACTCTGTGAAGCTGTGTTACTTTGTCTGTCTTAAACACCTGATTGGTCTAATAAAGAGCTGAACGGTCAATAGCCAGGCAGGAGAAAGGACAGGCAGGGCTGCCAGGCAGATAGGATAAATAGGAGGAGAAATCTAGGGAAGAGAGTGAGGAGTGAGAAAAGGAGGAGAGGAGGACGCCAGGGGCCAGCCACCCAGCCACCCAGCCACGGAGTAAGAAGGAAAGAAAGAGACATAGAATAAAGAAAGGTGAAAAACCCAGAGGCAAAATGTAGTTAAAGAGAGATGGGATAATTTAAGTTAGAAAAGCTGACTAGAAACAAGCCAAGGTAAGGCGGGCATTCATAAGTAAGAATAAGTCTCCATGTATTTATTTGGGAGCTAGGTGGCGGGTCCCCAAAGAGTAACAAAAAAAAACCAAAAAACAAAAAAACAAAAACAGAAACCCAACTACACCTGCCCAGAGTACTTACCAAAGGGCGGGGGATGGGCTTCTGGGGCTTCTTGGAGCCCAGCTTCTTCATGGCGTTGTAGTACTTCTTCTGTTCCTCTGTCATGAAGATGTCCTGACCTCCAAAGTAAAGGAAGGATGAGGAAAGGAGAATTAGAATCGGCTTTGGTAGAGCGCCCACGGTCCAGAGGATGGAGAGGCTCTCCTTCCAAGGTCAGCCTGGTGGAGAGCGCTCCTGCAGGGGTCACTCCTGGGGCAACTACCCAGTGTCAGCTTGGGCGTCAGGGGTCTGCCAGGCCATGCAGTGAGACAGGACTGTCCGGCCACAGGCTCTCAGGGCAGGACGTGGAGAGCAAGGGGCCAGAAGACAGTCACACCAGGGGGAATAAAAATGTATTGTTTTGTAATCCTGGATGGCCTGGAACTATGAAGAGAGGTCTATCTGCCTGCCTCTGCCTCCTGAGCACCGGTGTTAAAGGTGTGCACCGACGTGCCCAGTGCACACCTCCCAAATACTAAAAAAAAAAAGATTTGGAGTGCAGCGAACAGGGCACTCACTTTTTATGAAATTTAACATTTGGAACTTGTGGTTCTTTCGACTCACCAGACAGACTGGATTTATAAACGAGAGTACGTCTGTCATCCAGTTTTCTCTGGAAGAACCACGACCCATGTGGGGCAAGCGAGGGAATGAACCCTGAGGGCCTTGAAATCCCATGGGGCCATGGGTGCCAGGGGTCACGTGACAAGCTCTGTCTCTCACCACAGCCCTCTGGTAGAAAGCCCCCCAGGAGTGGCCTCGGGAACGTGAGGGAGCAGGGAAACGTTTGGTAAACCACACACCACCAGATTCAGCCCCACGCCAAAGGGGTTGGCTGGGGCGCTAGCTGGACACAGCGGCCAGCGCTACCATGAGGCGGCAGTTTGAGCTTCAGAGAAAGACAGATCCTCTCTACAGACAAGGCCACAGCGCCTCTCGTCTGGGTTGACCTCTGACCACTGGCAAGGTGGGGAGGAGACCTATCTTTTTCTTCTGTTGATTGAAGTTATCAATGATGACGCCAATAAAGAGGTTGAGGGTGAAGAAGGAGCCGAAGATGATGAAGATGACGAAGTAGATGTACATGTAGATGTTGTCCTCGTACTTAGGCTGCTCGTCAGGCTGTGGAGGGACAGGGAGAGGCGCTCATGTCAGGTCCTGGCTGGGGGGGGGGGCGGAGGCGGGGGTGGGGGGGGGAGTCATCAGGGGGCCGACTCCAACACGCCAAGGCTACGGGCCCTGCTCTCCCTTCCTGCGGCTGACAAACTGGGGGTGGAGGCCTCGTTGTCTCTGCTCCCCGGGTCCACCTGTCCTTCAAGGGCACTGTCACTTCCAGGGATCAGGAACAGGGATGTGAGGGGGAGGGAGGGCTGCTTCTACCCTTTCACTCAGGGCAGGCCTAAGGGCAGTCGCCGCCGCCGCCAGGGTCAAGTGAACAGCAGGAACAGCCATGCAGAGCCAGTGTGCGAGGAGGAAAAGGATCTACGGTCAACATGACAAGCAGTCAGTGTCCGGAGAGACACTTCAGGTCCTCCACTCGTCCCTTGACGGGTCTACCATGCAGTCCTTTCTGTCCCTCAAGCCGGTCACAGTTCACCACCCGTGTCCTTCCTTACCTTCCGGGAATCTACAGCTGCGTACATGATGTCCATCCAGCCTTTGAAGGTCGCCTGGGAAACAGAGTCAGTCATTAGACTGTGCCTGTTAGGGAGTGGTCGGGAGTCAAGGCCGGGTCTTAACGGCCAGGCTTAGGTTTGGCAAGAATACGGGATGGGAGGTTAGGCAGGTGCAGTGTATGTGGACACAGGATTCGCTTTATCGAGGAAGATTCTAAGGAGGCTTTGAGATTCCCCGAAAACATCACCAAATCGACCTAGACAGCGCTGACTGGACTGACGTTTGCCTACAGGGCCTGAGGGCGGAGCCCACAGTGACACTGGGGACTGTCCACTGGAGTAGTTGGACTGCCACTAAGGAGCCACCCTTTCACAGGGAATTCAATAAGCAAGGGTCTAAAATTCTCACAGTTGCATTAAGCAGACAGACCTACAGGCTTGGAACTCCTCCTCACTAAGACACCATGCAGCCCTGCGACTGACTTCTTCCCAGGCAGCCCTCTCTCCTTCAGCCTGCTAGAGCTGGCATGACGCAGAAAACATACAGTCAGCTTAACAATCTCCAGCCTTGCTATGCTCGACCGGATTCCAGGCGTTGGGGTCCTCCTTACTCACCGGGTGACCTCCAAGCACAGGCCTGTGCACACTCGAGTGAACACTTGCACTGGCTGCTGGCTGCTGGCTGCACACTGGCTCTCTGGGGCCGCTCCGATTCCAGTCAGAAGCCCAACCTATTTCTTCTTTAATTAATTAGCTAACTATTTTGTGGTGCTGGGGATTGAACTTAGGGCCTTGTCCATGTTAGGCAAGGGCTCTACCCTTCTGTTACAGCTTAAACCCAAGGAGCCCCAACTTCTGCTTTTGTTTTTTTTTAATTTATTTTTATTTTATGTGCATTGGTGTTTTTGCCATGGGTCCCCTGGAACTGGAGTTACAGACAGTTGTGAGCTGCCATGTGGGTGCTGGGAATTGAACCCGGGTCCTCTGGAAGAGTAGTCAGTGCTATCAACCACTGAGCCATCTCTCCAGCCCCCAAGCCCCAACTTCTTAAACTGTGACAGGACAGCAAAGGCACCATCATGGGACAGGAATGCAGAGCATCCCACTAAGTCCCCTCTACTGCATCGAACAGTGAGTGCTTCCCATGGTTAGCTGGGCTGGGAGCTTTGCCTGCACTATTACGTTTAATACTAACAACAACTGAATGATATAGGCATGGTAATAACAGAAACAAAATCACGGAATAACAATTACCTTAATTAACTTGGTGCTAAGCAATGTGCTGAGATATTTTTTAATCACAAATTCTCTTAACAACTAGGCAAGGTATTATTATCTAGATTCACCAAAGGGTCAGAGAAGTTCAGCGATGTGTCTCGTTACATATCCAGTACACATTAGTGTGCCAGCTCCACACCTGCCTGAGGCCAAGCCCCACCAGCTCTCCCTGCAGCACACTGTCTCATCCAACCAATGTTCCAAGCATTGCTGACAGGGCAAGAAAGCTAGGGACAGGGACGGCAGAACACCACACCGACGCCCAGCCACGTCTGGGGCTGAGCTGCAGGGCTTCCTACTCTATCAGACTGGCCTCTGAATTCATCATCTCCCCTTTAACTGCACACTCCGCCTCGGGGAGAGACGGTCCGTCTAACACAGTGGTTCTCAACCTTCCTGACGCTGAGACCCTTAAAGACAGTTCCTCATGTTGTGGTGACCCCCAACCACAAAATTATTCCATTGCTACTTCACAACTGTAATTTTACTACTGGTAAATAACTGATCTGAGACCCCATGGGGGTCGAGACCCACATGCTGAGAACCACTGCTCTAGCCCCTTTTCCCGCTGCAGCATTTCTATGTGCTGCTCAGCAGATTCTCCCGAGTGAGATCAGGGAAGCCAGGGGAAAGGTATGTCCCTGAAACCGACTTGGGGAAGGCATGTTATCAAGAGCCCCGGAGACTGAGCCTGACTCTGGGAGCAACATTGAGAAGGAATCTAACAGGGTCTCTGCTGGCAGCCCGCCTGCCCCAGGTCTGTGGCAGTCACACTCACCACCTGCAGAAGGGCCAGGTACCCTGCCCCCACGTTGTCAAAGTTGATCTTCACATTCTTCCACCTGATCTCCGTGTTGTTACCCTCCATGAGCTTTTCACAGTCAGTTTTATTGTTGACGATTTCAATTTCAAACCGGATTTCAGAAGTCTCATTAAAGCAGTAGTGGTACTTTCCCGCGAACAGGTTAACTCCCATGATGCTGAAAATCAGCCAGAAGATGAGACACACCAGCAGCACATTCATGATGGAGGGGATGGCGCCCACCAAGGCATTCACCACCACCTGCATTGGAAGGGGGAGGCTGCTGAGTGCTGGCAGGAAGTGGAAAGGCACACATTCTTTTGGTTTCCAGAAGGGGAATGATATTTCTGTGGCTTTTCTGGCAAGAAAACACTATTGTTTTTGCAACTGGCGTTAACTGGACAGGTCCACAGGCAGGACCCCAGATGTCTAAGTCTCTGTACTATATTTGAGTGAACTTTAATAAGTTGTGTTTGACTTCAGTTTATACAAATTCCCCTGCTCAAGCTGACTGATTTTTTTCTAAGCACCAACCTGGGACCAGAAAAATGATTTCTTAGTCCAGTCTCTCTCCTTTTCAACTGACCAAATACACCCCTCAGGGAGATCTGAGCAATTGCAAGCTCATGAGAAGCCTTTCAACAGACATTCCCCCTCTGAAAAACAAGCCACGATTATTCAGAGTCAGAGTGCCGCCCTCTGGGTCAGCACCGTACGGAGTCTTACAACTATGCAAGGCAGTTATCTCTTTCAGGCAACAGCTGAGCATGCAGATTTTGCAGGCTCAAGGAAGAAGAAAAAGCTATATTCCCTCTACCAAACGGTTAGATAAATCAGAGCAGACGTGAGTCTCCCTCAAGGTTCTTTGCTGCTCTGCTGCTGCCTTCTCACGCCTCTCTCGGTCCAGGCCTCAACTCATTCTTCACAGTTTTAGAAATCAAAATGGCTTAAAGCTTTCTGGAGGGTTTTGGGTTAGATCACTGCTTTTGAAACTAAAAAGACTGGCATACTGTTAAAAAATTAGTAAGTAAAGCTCAGGAATTAAGTTAGAAAAACAAAGAGCCTTTAGGAGCGGAAGTTTCTTGGGTTTTGCATTATGCCGGAGGCAGCCAGGGGACACCTCCCATTGCATCAGTTTCTGCCTCAGAGCTTACGAAGTAAACATTGGAGGTTGTGGGGCAACAATGCCTTGAACAGAGCTGCTGAGGCCAGAAAGGCTGTCTCGACAGCTTCTACTGCAGACTGTACTCATCGGAAGACATGGCCGAGAAGACATCTGCTCTGCCCCAGGCTGAAAATAGCTGGCGCCTCTTTTCCTTCTAGAGTATTCATTTTGTGATTCTCCAATTCATATATGAAGGTGTTTAGACTGGAAGGCAGTTGTTTCTTAATTCTTAGACCAAGAAATCTCTTATAGACCAGATAGTCGGCACTACAAATGTCTAGTCCTTCAAGCAAGGGCACCCAGAATTCTTTACTCTGGAGATTCTCCATGCTATTCTGTGCACTTATTAAAAGTGCTGGATAATCCGATGTGACTTTTACCTACTCATTCTATAGTTTTCACCTTTTGGTGGGAGCACCAAAAAGCCATGAAATGTGGAAAGGAACAGGAAAAAGGGGATGATCCACAAATGAACAGTTGCTTCAAACAGTAGGAGCAGATTTCGTGAAGTTGCACTAACTCACGCATGTGGTAGCATCGTCACAATGGAGCTCGGGCGCACCACGGTGTGGGGCAGAGAGCTGCCCCAGGGGTGGAAGCCTGGAGATGACGGATTTTCACGGCAAGCCAGCCTGTTGTCTGCTCTGTGAATCCTTCCCACTACAGGGTGTTGCCCAGCTCCTGTCAACCTCAGTCTGTGCTGGTCTACAAAGGTGTCCATATGTTACAGTGAACTATGAGCCAGGGAGAACTAGCTAACCAGGGGGTGATCTCTCTGAACCTTTGTTTTCACAAGTCTGCGGCTAATCTGAGCCTCACTGTTCACAGGATACAAAAATCCTGTAAAATAAGAGGTATCTGTAAAATGTACTTTTCCCTCAGTGCTGGGACCTGAACCGAGGCCTCACACAGGCTGGGCAAGGGCTTTTCCTCTAAGCATAGTCTCGGTCTCTGCAGTGAAGTTTTATTTTATTTTTATTTTTTTATTTTTTGGTTTTCCAGGCAGGGTTTCTCTGTGTAGTTTTGGTACCTGTCCTAGAACTCACTTTGTAGACCAGGCTGGCCTCGAACTCATGGTGATCTGCCGCCTGGCTCTGCCTCCCGAGTGCTGGGATTAAAGGCGTGTGCCACAAGTGCCTGGCATAGTTTTATTTATTAATCACAACTACTGGAAAACTCCTCACCTTAGTTTTACAAATAAAACAGTAAACAGGTTTGGTGGAATGTACTCCTGGCTTCTGTCTGCTGTGGACACTGGACACTGAGTACTAAGCTGTGGAGCAGAATGAACTGTGCTCCCGAAGGACTGTCACAGTGGTGTCCTCAACAGCCACAGGGCAAGAACCCAGGCTCCCCCTCTCCTGGAAAGTACCCTCCTAATGACAATGTTCTCACTTGATACACTGCATGATACACTGCATTGCTCCCTCTGCTCTCTGGGTATGTCTCATTGCCCTAATCATGATGAAATCTATCACCGGTAGAAGCCAGATTTCTACAGCTTAGACACAGAACTCAAGGGTGGGTTCTAGACACCTGTAGGACAGCTACATTTTTCGAAGGCAGCTTATACTTGGTGATTGATACAAACGTAACTTAGTTGATGAGAAAACTCCACTGGATGTTAATGCTGACATTTTTACCATCCCCAGACTGCCCAGGACACTACTCTTGCTCATAAAACTACAACGTCTGTGAGATAGCTTTGAGCATCTGGCAGAGGGAACATGGCTTTAATGACAACTATGTACCAACAACAGAGATGCATGCATGTTTCACAGCGGAAAACGCCCTCGGAGTTAACAGCAAGGTCGGAAGGGTACTATGGAGGAGAGAAAGGCAAGGGGCGACTGTCCCTTTGCCAACAGCAGGACTGTTGCAATTTCTGGTCTTTGGTTTGAGGAAGGAGAGGAGACTGACGTGAGTACCCCAGGACAGCTAGGGTGACATTCCCCTTTCAAGTGAAGGGCAGAGCCTAGGACCGGAGCAGCACAGTGACAGTGGAGCCCATCTGCATGGATGACGGCCAGTGTGTTACGGTTTCTTAGCTGAGTTTTAGGTGGCATCTTGCAAATGCTGGCATGTTGAGGAAGCCAAGCTACCGAATGAAAACATACACCCCATGGAAAACCATACTTGAATAAACACAGGTACTGCTGGGTACCTTGCTGTACATGTAGCTGGCACCTTCTTGCAGATACTCTTCCTGAGAAGGGCTGACAAGCCTCAGGGCAGGAATGGACCTCTGAGCTCTCTCCGCTTGCCCAAGAGGCCAGTTAGTACTGCTGGCTGACTGGCACTGACTGAGCATGGTATCTCTTCCCCCTTCCCCCACATTAAGGACTATTGCTCCAACTTGCATCTTTGGGCTCTCAGTGGCTCTTACCTATATCACCTTAACCAAAACCAGCTAGGTAGTTAAAAATCAAACTCCCTTTGAGCTGATCATTCTGGACTTTGGGCTTCTTATCTACTTGGGAATTGCAAGTCCAAGTTTTGGGGGGAATGGCAAATAAGAGAGAGGCAAGGGAAGGTCGGGAAGGAGCAAGTGGGGAAGGGGAGGTCACCGGAAGGATTCCTGCATCTGGAACTCAAACCACTTTCTCTGAGCAAATGCCTCCAGCTGGTCCCTGACGACTGCTTTTGACACAGTGACAGGAATGAACAACCAGATGGAGAGAGTTCCTAGTGCCAGCTGGGCATGCTGGGGGCAGTCTGTAGGTAATGGCGACCTCCTTTAGGAGGCCCAGGGCCCTTGTTAGGGACTCAGTTCAGGTCTAAGTGCTGTAATCGATGCCTTTGAAGGAATGGTCGTAGCTGCGCCTGTCCAGAGGTTTTCCGCCACCAGGTGGACTATTAACTCCAGAAATACTCCGGCTTATTCTCTCTTATGAAAAACGTGGGCAGGCGGGGGAGCAGAGACAGGCATCTTAGTCCTGCTTCTCACACCGTGGCCATTTCCACCATCGACTGAAGCAGCACACGGTAGGAACTGTGTCTGGCTTACCCACATGCTGAGACCTCTCTTACTCGTGGGAGAAAGACTTAGAATTCCTCTTTAATTAGAATAAATTTACTGTCCTGGAACTGCCCTTCCTGCAGAAGGCTTCCGGAGGGCTACTGAAGGCTCACGTTTAGTAAGCAGACACTGTGACTGTGCTATAGAATAAATTAGAGGCAGACAGCATTTGTTTAATATGCTAAAATAATAAAATTCCTCAGACCCTGCAAGAGTTTCACCTTCCTGTACAGCTGTGAGTAGCTTTGTGGACTAGTGGCTAGGGTCACAGATGACGAATGGGCACAGCGGCACTGTCCTGGTCTCTAGCTTTGCCCGTCAGTCTTACGTTATGTGGAACACTGCAACTGCTCCATTTCCATGCCTACGCTCTGATATTTGCACCTTTAAAAACATCCTCTGGTTTGCTCTCCTGCAAGTATTCAATGTCTAAAGTGAAGTGAGCTTTCTTGGGCCCCGTAAGTATAACTGGCCCCTCTGATTAGCACAGGGCAACTATCACCACCGAACTGGCTGTTCCACGTGGTTTTCCAGAAAACAACTTTTTAGCGTGTGTGCACACATCTGCGCACGCTAACAATCATTAAAACCAAAAGAGACAAGAAAGGGCGTCAAAAGAGAAGGCCTTGTTTCTAATATGGCAGGTGACAACCCCTTGTGTTGTCTGGACTTGGGGAGTGTATCATCCAAGTAGGAATAGAGAGGGGTCTCAAGAAATTCCAGAACTAGCTGATGTGCACGGTCTGCTGTTCTGATGGAGTGAGACAGGGACCACAGAGCGTGGGCGGAGGGTAGGGGTGAGGAGAAAGCTTCGCCATCAGACAGAGGCTGCCAGTCCTTATGGGACTGGGCTGAGAACAACAAGGTGCAATAAGAGGAATCAGAACAGAAAGAAAAGCATCTCTTCTCCCGGGATCACGCCGAATTCCGCTCCGTCCCCAGTTCCAAGCCTGCCACCCTGTCTTCAAGTCCCTTCTTGGCTGCTTCCTCAGTGACCTCAAGGCCACAGGCCCCATCCGGCTGCTGCCCCTACCCAGCATTCTGCCTGCCTTCAACCTCTGCTTTTCAGTGGGTCTCTGGGTTAGAATTCCCCTTCTTTGCACCTGGTGATTCTCCCTATAAACCCAACAGCCCAGAAAGCCGCCCCAAGTGCTACAGGTAAGCCAGGCCAGATGAGAGGAGCCAGTGTTAACGTGTTCTGCAGAGGCACAGTGTTGGGGGCGGGGCCGATAGTCATGTGATGAGGCAGCTTTAATGCAACTCCCCTGCACACGGGGGCAGGTGTGAGGGGGAAAGTGGAGAGTCCAATCAGCGGCTGCATCACAGAGTTTGTATTGGAATGACCTTCCCACCATGTGATCAGTTCTAGCATGCTTTAACAGTTTCCATTGGCATGCAGAAGGATCGGCTGCTCTTAATAGCTTACCCTCATCCCTTCAAATCGTGATAAGGCTCTTAAGGGTCTCAAAGCTCTTAGGGTCCTAAGGGACTTTATGGCACCTAGTTCCGAGTAGCCCAGGGCATTAGCTATAAGGCTGACTAAAGAGACCTACACGGAGACAGAAGAGAAAAAAGAAAAAAAAAAAAAGAAAGAAAAGAAAAGAGAAGAGAGGTTCCAGAGTGTTAGAATAAACCCCTAGCACTGATTTAACAGACAGGGGCCCCCGCAGAGGAAGTGGGTGACACCGGCTGCCTACTTCAGCCTACTTCAACTTGACTCAAACCTGGAAGGAAAGGCGGATGAGAGAGGCAGAAGAGAAACAGGGGGGGAGAGGGTGAGGGGCAGGCGGCAGGACACACGCAGTTGGAAAGGGAAGAGGCCCAGGGGAGGAGGAGGAGGAGGAGGAGGAGGAGGAGGAGGAGGAGGAGGAGGAGGAGGAGGTCCCATTGAAGGAGCCTGAAGGGACGACAAGAGCCTTACCCTCGCCCTTCACAGTCTGCAGCTCCCAGAAGTTCCCATTAAATTAAGCCAGACAAACTTAATGGTACCTATGGAAAAGAATACAGATAAATGCACACACTCCACACCAGCTGCCCCTCCTCAGCTCAGCCACCATGGAATTTCCGACAGGGACAGGCTCTCTTATCCTGGTTGACAAGAAACTGTTTTGAGAACTGGATGAGCCACTACATTAACAAAGGAAGCATGGTCAGTAAGTTCCACAGGTGACTGTCTTTCCCAGGAGCCTCCTTGGTGGGATTCTGGCCCTGTTGAGAGCTATTTACACAATCCCCTCTCTTGCTCTTAACTATAACCTCCATCTTTTAAGCCCAACTATCACCCTTCATGGCCACAGGACCCTTCGTGGCCAAAGGGTCCTTTGTGGTCATAGGAACCAAATCCATAGTGGCGATTTGCCTTCTTTCCTTCCGGAACAGCTCCAAATGTACGGGCCTCTGCCAGTTCCAAGACAGTCTTTGATTATTCTCCTCCTTAAAATAATAACTAGGAGAATTCTTGGGGAGAGGGTCATTCCCCTGTCAGTAGTAGCTCTGGGGCTAGGATGAGAGGCACACTGCTAACCTGAGGCAGTGCTCGGTCTACCTGGGCAGGCTATGGAGACCTATCTCTGGCACGCAGGTGACGTGGCCGTATTTCAACACATCATCAATGTCTGAACCACCCAGAGCTGAACTGCTGACATCCTGGCGTGAAGACCGTAGGCCTAGACTCAGGTCAACACCTCCCTGTTTCCAAGAGCAAACTTACCTTGCTCCTATTACCAGGATGACTCTCAAAATTGGATACTAGCCACACCTAGAGGGCCTGGGCTTGACCTGAGCAAGATAGGGGCCTCCTCAGGGGCACTGAACATACCCTCACCCAATCACATCTGAGAATGTCTGAGCCTGGGGTTTCCTTAGCAGCCTTTTTCTCCTGTCATGGCCTAGTGTATCTCTGCATGACTCTGGGATGGGCTAAGATATCCCCTCTACTGGAGTGGGAGCTGTAAGTCTACTTTGATTAATGTCTCAAAGCCAGAGCCAGTGAGAAAAGAGAAAAAAAATCTACAACTTAGTTTCATCTGCTGCTTTTGGTCTCTTCCTTAGCTTGTCTTCATTCTGTGTCTCCAAAGAACGCATTTGTGCACACACACAGATACCTCTTTCTGCATGGTTTGGAACTGGAGATTAGACCCAAGCCTCGTGTATGCTAGGCAAGTGTTTTATTACTGAGCTACATACATAAACATTTAAAAAACAACTTTTTTTTTTTTTTTTTTTTTTTGATACAGGGTTTCTCTGTGTGGCCCTGGCTGTCCTGGAACCCAATCTACAGACCAGGCTGGTCTTGAATTCACAAAGATCTGCCTGACTCTGCCTCTCGAGTGCTGGGATTTAAAGGCCATCGATCCTGGCTATAATTTTTTTTAAATAAGAAGACATTTTATAATTCAGTACCAGGATTAGTGAGGACAGAGGCAGAATGAAAGAACAGGAAGTAGGCTTAAAGGATTCAACTTTAAAATGGGTGCAAGCGCACGTGTGCACGTACTCATAACCCCTCAGCTTTGGTGTCGTCTACGGAGTCGAGCCCTAGATAGTGTTCAAAGCTGGAGGAAGGAGGCGCAGCCCCGCTAGGGGCTCCGTGTTCCGTGAAGGTGGTGCAAGGTTGATCTTCACTCAGTCAAGGGCCTCCAACCCTGATCCACAACACAGCAGCCAACCTATCAGTTTCTTTTTATTTATAACAATTAATACAAATTTATATAGAGCTGTCTCTTGGCTACTATGGCCAGGACAAGACAACTATTCTCTTTAATTTACAAAAAGACTGATTTTCTTTTTAAATTATGTGTTTGCCTGTGTGTGGGTGCATGCATGTGAGGCTGGTGTCTTGTCATTCCCCTGGGACGGGAGTCACATGGGTGATGGAGATTAAACTCGGGTCCTCTACAAGAGCAGGCAGCACTTTTTATTGCTGACTCACTTCTCCAACCTGCAAGCCAACTTTAAGCCCAAGTAGTCTAGAACTGCCTGACTGTTAGCTGGTCTTAAAGGGGACATCTGAAGGCAAGCTACCCCATTTCAACTCAAAAGGCCTCTGCGCCAGCGTCACCTTGTGAAGCTTTGGCAGGTGACAGATGTCTAGAGACCCCACGCCAGGCAGAGAGACTCCAGCTCTGGAGGATGGGGACTTTAGGAAGAGCACTACAGTGGGAGGGAGGGTGGAGGAGGTACAGAGGCCACTGAAGAGGCTGATCGAAAGCCGCTGAGAGGTGATCTGCTCAGCTGCTCAACTGAGCCAAGATCTACAAGGCAAGATCAGCAAGGGTCTCCTCTGGACTGTTCCTCAGCTGATGGCTCTCTCGGTCTCCGGGGTCTCCAGGTTAAACTCCTACAGGACATAATCAGAACATCTGTTCAAGTGTACAAAGGAATCGAACCTAAAAAAGAAAGAAAGCAAGAAAAAAGCAGCAGCGATGAAGAGACAAAACGAGGCCATGCAGGCACAGAAGGACGCGAACACTGGACGGCGTCTCCAAAGGCCTTTCCACGGAGAGGATGTCTTCAGTAGGCCAAGGTCAGTCTGAGGTTCCCACTCCTGAACAGATGTGCTAGCTAACCCCTGACAGCAACGGGAAAACGTTCCCTGGAGAAAGATGATAAATTCCTTTTACAGGGCATGTAAGCCGACGTAGACAAAGACCTGAAAAAATAACACACGACTCTTTGGGAATTCGCATGGCTTACTAATAAAGAGAACTCTCTAAGCTGTTGTCCGGACTCTCCTCCTGGCTCTATAAAAGCAGAACTTACAGTGGCTTTGAGAGACAACGAGGAAAATGGGTCTCTCTCAGGGCAACAGGCCTGGAGATAGTAACTGGCTCGGACATGAAGTCATCAGTGGGTGAGATGGGAGAGTGTTGCAGATACGGTGCTAAGTTAGGACCTGGAATTTACAGCTGCAAGCTCCACAATGTCCACAGAATGAGACACATTCCTCAGTGGACAGCAACACTCTTGGCAGGTCTAGTTATCTGGGTGCCAATCGATGCCTTACTTTCCATCCACATTTTTTTCCCCCGAGACAAGGTTTCACTGTCTAACAGCCCTGGCTGTCCTGGATCTCGCTCTGTAGACCAGGCTGGTTTCCAACTCAGAGATCCACCTGCCTCTGCCTCCTGAGTGCTAGGATTATCCATCCACAATTTAAAAGTGACCATCTCCACCATCACTGGGTAGGGTATCCCTACACAGCAGGCCGTGGCTCTGGGTGTGTGTTTCATCTTCTTAGGCTCTGAGAGAGAAGGAACTGGGTTTGATATTCTTTATATTCTCTACAACATGGAGCAGGCTTTGCCCATCATGGATATTCAATAAACATTGGACAAATGAATAAATGGACAGAGGGAAGAGGACAAAAGAGTGTGGTTCCTATGAGAGCCCCGTTCTCACAGTCGGGTTACCTTGGTCTAGAGCTAGGTTTGAGTTCCTGTGGAAGCTGGTATAAGCTCTCCAGGCCTGGGACCATCTCTGCTTGTCCTCCTGGCACTCCTTATAAACTAAGGCAATTCAAAACAGAACACAGCATTCAACTCATGCTGATTATAGTCTTCAGAGCCAATGTGAACAGTCCAGCAATTCCAAAAGCTAGAGGAACTGATGGGTTATAGTCAATTAGCATATGCCTTTTTTGTTTGCTTTTTGTTTTTTGAGACAGGGTTTCTCTATGTAGCTTTGGAGCCTTTCCTGGAACTTGTTCTGTAGGCCAGGCTGGCCTCGAACTCACAGAGATCCGCCTGGCTCTGCCTCCCGAGTGCTGGGATTAAAGGCGTGCGCCACCACCGCCCAGCTTGCGTATGCCTATCTCATTGCTTTGCCTTCTTTCTGCCTAATATGAGAAGAAAACCCTTGATACACAAGTGACGATCTGTAGGTGAACGTGCCTAGCAGCACACTTGGGTACAGGGGTGTGTGGCGTGACATACCTGACCACATCCTCGGATCTGGGATTGCTCAGCCCAAAGAGGAACTGGTGGTTCAAGTTGGGGTTTGGAGGAAAGGGAAACTTGGCTCCACATCACAGTTCTTGGGCAGCTAGAGCAGGTCGTGGACCTGTCCATCTGAGTCCTCAGTGAGCCCAAGAGAGGAAGGGCTCTGTGGGCATCTTCCCGAATCCAGGTGCCCTGGGAAGTTACTATGCGTTTCCCCTTCTCTAGGAGGAGAGCCGGCCTAGTCTCTGGTACCATTCTATATTCTTCCGCACAAGCTGGAATCCACAGCTGCTTAGGTGTCCAGATCTTCTAACTGCAAGGACCCGCCTACTTTCCTGGGGCCATGCCTATTTGCTTACTTTAAGGTTGCAGGCTGGCCTCTTCACTTTATTTACATATCTTCTCAAAGGCTGCTCTTGGTTGTCAACTTGACTACATCTGGAATCAGCAAAAAACCCCAAAATGGAGGGGCACACTTGTGAGGGATTTCTGCTTAATTTGAAGTAGGGAGATTCACTTCTAATCCAGATCTTTGAGGCAGGAAGACCCACCTCTAATCTGGACCACACCTTCTTCTGGAAGTCTAGATAAGGACATGAAAGAAGGAAGCTTTGCTCTTGGCCTGTTTGCTCTCACCTGGCTGGCAAGTCCATACCTTTATTGGCATTGGAGCCTACTACTGGTTGCTGTGGGATGGTCTGTTTGTCAAGTGTGTTGCTAATTAGCCAATAAATAAAACACTGATTGGCCGTTGGCTAGGCAGGAAGTATAGGCGGGGCAAGGAGGAGAATAAAGCTGGGAAGTGGAAGGCTGAGTCAGAGAGACACTGCCAGCCGCCACGATGACAAACAGCATGGGAAGATACCGGTAAGCCACGAGCCATGTGGCAAGGTATAGATTAATGGAAATGGATTAATTTGAGCTGTAGTTAGCAAGAAGCCTGCCACGGCCATACAGTTTGAAAGCAACATAAGTCTCTGTGTTTACTTGGTCGGGTCTGAGAGGCTGTGGGACTGGCGGGTAACAGAGATTTGTCCTGACTGTGGGCCAGGCAGGAAAACTCAAGCTACAACTGGTACTCTGGAATATACTTAAGACCAGCTGAGACATCCAGCCTCTTGGACTGAACAATGACTGGGTTCTTGGACCTTCTGTTCATAGGCAGCCACTGTTGGATTAGCTGGACCACAGCCTGTTGGTCATTCTACTAAATCCCCTTTCTGTATATAGAGATTGGGGCTGTAAGTCCTGTCCCCTAGAGAACCCTGAACAAGACAGCCGGCCTCCTGACGCAGATGATGGCCACACTGATAGCTCTCACAGTCGTCACTAACCTGGGAAGGGGATGCATTTATGAAGCCAAAGTCATCGCTGTGGAAGAGTCCTGGGCTCCTGCTACACGAGTTAAAAAGATTTCCTAGCTGATCTGCCCTAGGTCCCAGAGGTATTCCACAGGCAGTTTGCTACACGGCCCACCCAGTCTCCAGCCCCCAGCCCCTCCATCTTTCCAGCCCTTCTCAGCCCCCAGGGAAATTCGCCACAGCTCTGGTCCTGTGATTCTCACGCACTCTTTCTGTAAATGCTGCAAGAGAAACATTTTAGCTGTTACAGAAAGAGGAAGACAGTCATGGTTAGTGAGGTGGGGGAGCAAGTACTGGCACAGTGAGAAATTGCCAACGATGCCACTGCCTCCAACCTGAAAACAACATGGCAGCTCACGGTCGTGAAGCCTTGGACAGGGTCAGTCAGCCTGGAGGGGAAAGTTTTCATTTGGTGATCACAACAGAAATGGCAACACCACAGGCCTTCTTCCCAGGAGGAGTGCTTGACGGGCACTTCTG
Source organism: Peromyscus eremicus (assembly GCF_949786415.1). NCBI lineage: Eukaryota > Metazoa > Chordata > Mammalia > Rodentia > Cricetidae > Peromyscus > Peromyscus eremicus. The sequence continues at coordinate 2,616,615 of NC_081436.1, forward strand.
GGAAATATCCATGGGCATGGACATGAGTGACAGACCGTGCCCCATCCCTGCATCCCACCTCATCCCCACACCCTCCCTTGTCCCCACACCTCACCTCATTCCCACACCATACCACACCTCATCCCTACACCTCACCACATCCCCATATCCCAACTCATCCCTGCATCTCACCTCATCCCCACATCCCACCTTATCCGCACACCATACCACACCTCATCCCTGCACCTCACCTCATCCCCACATCCCACCTTATCCGCACACCATACCACACCTCATCCCTGCACCTCACCGCATCCCCATATCCCATCTCATCCCTGCATCTCACCTCATCCCCACATCCTACCTTGTCCCCACATCCCACCTCATCCCCACAACCCCCTCCCCCCATCCCAACATCACATCTCATCTCAGAATCCCATCTCACAGTAGCAGAAAGGGGATATCCCGCTGTCTGGGAGCAAGAACCTTCTGGTGTCCAGGTTAAAGATGGGACTTTCTGAATCTAAATAAGCCAGGCCCAGTGGTGTGAAGAACAGGACAGTCCCTGGGACAATATAGGGTCTCCAGAGGTCCCACTCTCCAAATAAGATCTGACTGCCCTAGGAGGACTTTCTCTCAAGCCCACAGCTATGTGCCGACTGCTGACCTAGCCTAGCCAGCCGCCAGCCCCAGCTCCTGCTCGGAAGGGTGAGAAGCAGAAAACAGGACACCTACAGCCACGATGAGGAAGTCCAGCCAGCACCAAGCGTTGGTGAAGAACTTGACGAAGCCATAGGCTGTCCATTTGAGTAACATCTCCAGGATGAAGATGTAGGTGAAGACCTTGTCTGCATACTCCAGGATGGTACGGATGGTCTTCCTCTGCTCAATGTAGATGTCCTCGAAGGCCTGGAAGAGAGGCAATGTCTGCCGAAGCAGCAGGAGCGTGCCAGCATGGCAGCTCCTCACACAGCACACTGCCCACCAGCAGGCCCCACTCCTCCACTCCGCTCCTCTGTTCCCCGCTTTGCTTACTTACCGGTTTAGTTAGGGATGCTGGGGATTGAACCCGGGGCCCTGCATAGGCAGGGCCACCACTGAGCTCCCAGGCCAGTGTTTTAGAAAGAATTCATATCCCATATAATCCAGCTCTTTAGACGTGTAATTCAGTGGCTTTTAGGATAAACCACCATCGTAGCACTTTATAACATTTTCACTATCCAAGAGAACTTCCACAGCTTCCAGCTGTCACCCTCCTGCCTCTACATCCTGTTGGTCCTAGGTATACTAATCTGTGCTTTCTGGACATTTCATAGGAATACATGTTCTTTGTGCCTTGTTGCTTCTTTTAAAAAGAGATTTATTTTCCTTTTAATCATGTGTACGTGTGGGTGTTTGTGTATGGGTATGTGCGCATGAGTGCCCATGGACACTAGAGGTACTGGATCCCCTGCTACTGGAGTTACAGGCAGTTGTGAACCCTCTGATGTGGGTGGTAGGAATTGAACTCAGGTCCTCTGGAAGAGCGGTATGTACTCTTAACACCTGAGCCATCTCTTCAATCCCTACATCTGGCTTCTTAACTAAGCACAGCATTCTCAATCTCTCCACACTGTAGTATATAATCATTCTTTATGGAGGAAAATGACTCTATGGTATGGATATACCACATTTTGCCCCCTGGCTGTCCTGGAACTAGCTCTGTAAACCAGGCTATCCTCAAACTCAGAGGTTCACCTGTCTCTGCCTCCTGAGTACTGGGATTTGAACCACCACTGCCCGGGCATATGATTAGGAGTAGAACTTGCTGGTAACACCTTCACATTTTTGAGGAACCAGCAATAGCAGGCACACCATTTCACACTCATCAGAGGGGTGTGAGTGCTCCAGTTACTCACAACCTTACCCACACTGTTTATCAGACTGGACAAGATCTTTTGCCCTTTCAGTCCCTTGATGCCACAGATAGGGGTGGAGGGCCCCAGGAGCGAGACAGTCTTTGATGCAGAAAACCACAGTGCTATTTTTTTTCTACGGAACTCATGAACAAAGTAGCCCCTCCTTTTGCACAGTGGTAGACTATATGGTTATGGTGTGAAGAGGAGGTGTGATGGTTAATTGTGACTGTGTGTCAGTGAGAGCGGTTCCTGGGGAGACCAAAAGGATGCTTTAATCCACTAAGGGGTTCAAAATCTGAATGGATTACTGGGAGGTCAAAGAGCTTCCTGCTTGGCTGGATAAAGCAGCTTCTTGGAAGTTTGGGCAATGTGGTAGTTTGAATGTAATTCCCCCCATAATCTCATAGGGAATGGCACTATTAGGAAGTGTGGCTTTGTTGGAGGGGGTATGGCCTTGTTGGAGGAAGTGTGTCACTGTGAGGTTTCCTATGCTCAGGATACCACCCAGTGAGTCAGTTGACTTCCTGTTGCCTGTAAGATGTAGAACTCTCAGCTACTACTCCATCACCACATTTGCCTGCATGCTGCCATGCTCCCTGTCATGATGATAATGGACTGAGTCTCTGAAACTGTGAGCAAACCACCCCAGTTAAGTGTTTTCTTTATAAGAGTTGCCATGGTCATGGTGTCTCTTCACAGCAATAAAAACCCTAACTAAGCCAGAAGTTGGTACCAGAAGTTGGGTATTACTATGATAGGCCTGACCATGTTTTTGTTTGGAGGAATATGGCCCTTGGTACTTTGGGTTATGAAAGCAGTAAAATGCTTTAAGCACTGCTTAATAGGCCATGGAAGACAGTGGTGCTGATGAACTGTGGGGATGAAGAGGTTTCAGAGGAGAAGAATGTTAGTATGTTGCCTAGAGATCATTCTTGTGATATTTTGATGAAGAAAGATACCCTTGTCTGAAGAGTCTGCCTGAGGCTAAAGTGAAGAGTTCTGGATTAATTTCATTGGCAGAAGAAATCTCAAAACAGCTTAGTATAGACTCTGTCATGTAGTTACTAGTGTTCATGCTTAATAAATATTTATAATGAAAAGGAGCAAGCTGAGCAGGGAAATTACAAAACGTAAAATTTGAGAAAAAGAGCACTAGGAAGTGGAATGGAGCTAAGTCCTGTGTTCAAGGAAATACATTAAGAAATGGAATATAGGGAGTGGTGACCTCAGGGCAAGATCCCAACCAGTCAGGTTTCCAACTTGTGAAAAGGCAATAAAACAGAGCTTAGAGCTGGGTGTGGTGGGGCACACCTTTAATCTCAGCACTGGGAAGGCAGAGGCTGGCAGATCTCGAGTTGGATGTCAGCCTGGCCTACAGAGCAAGTTTCAGGATAGCCAAGCTTAGCCAGTAAAGGAGAGAAAGCCAGTGAAGATGTAGTTGAACAAGGGGGACATGTTCCAGTCTCAGTAAGCAGGTTCGATACGTGGTTCTGGATTTAGAGTTAAGGATAGAAGAAAGGGTTATGGAATGTGCCTCTGGGCCTAAAGAAAGCCACTGAGACCAGGGTTGCCCCTGAATGGAGGCCTAGTAGAGAGAGAGACCACTGTGTGAAGCTGTTAAGTTGAAGCCTAGATTGCCTGGGACACCTCAGGATATTAGAGGTGTCAGAGTCTGGGATGCCTGCTGAGGAGAGCTGCTAACAGGGAGTGGAACCAGCCCAAGAGGAAGAAGTGTCCTGCAGGCCACCAAACTGAAAGGAGCTGGAGTCTGAAGAGCGTTTTGACATCAGACATGGAGATGCAGAGTTTGGAGTTTGCTCAGCTGGTTTTTGGTCTTGCTTGGTCCTGTATTTTCTCACTACACCTCACTCTCTTCCCTATGTTTTGAAAGGTAATGTATATCTTGTGCCATTACATGTTGGAAGTAGGTGATCTGCTTTTTGCTTTTGATTTTATAGGGGATTACAGTTAAAAGAGATTACATGAATCTCAAAAGTGACTTTGAACTTTGGACTTTAAAACATTGTTGAGACTGTGATAGACTATGGGGACTTTTGAAGTTGGACTAAATGCATTTTGCATTATGATATTGTTACAAGCTTATGGGGGCCAGGGAGTGGAATGTGGTAGTTTTAATGTAATTGGTCCCCATAATCTCATAGGGAGTGCACCATTAGAAGGTGTGGCTTTGTTGGAGTGGGTTTGGCCTTGTTGGAGGAAGTGTGTCACTGTGGAGGTGGGTTTGAGGTTTCCTATGCTCAGGGTACCACCCAGTGAGTCAATTGACTTCCTGTTGCCTGCAAGATGTAGTAATCTGAGCTCCAGCATCACATCTGTCATGATGATAATGGACTGAAACTATAAGGGAGCACCCCAATTCAATGTTTTCTTTATAAGAGTTGCCGTGGTCATGGTGTCTCTTCACAGCAATAGAGTAACTAGGACAGGTATGTTATCTAGCCCTGACCCCTTCTCCCTGCTTCCTGTCCACCACGGGGTAGACCATGTCCCCTCCACATGTTCCTGTTGTCATGGCATTCTGCTTTCAGTCTCAGAAACAAGGAGCCAAATGATCACAAACTAAACCTTCTGAAAAGAGGATCTGGAGTGAACTTTCTGTGAGTATTTTGTCTCAGTGATATGGAAAGCATCTAACTCAGGAGGAAACGCCCGGAATGAGGGAAGCAGCACAGAGGTGGAGAAAGTCCCTGTGATGCCAGAAGCATTTGCTTTGAACAATTCCAAATGGAGAGACTCAGGCCCTCTACAGCCCCATCTTCCAGAATGGAGGGCTGGGGACGCAGCTCATTGGTAGTGTGATTCATGGGCACGTGCGGGGCCTGGTGTGGATCCCAGCACACAAACAACAGGTGTGCCTCCTCACTTCATGAATGGGCTGGGGAGACGGAAGTCACGGGACCCGAGACACTCTCACGGGCTTGGCACAAATGAATTCTCTTTATTCAATGACAAACAGCAACAGCTTCCCCTTAAGACAGAGCATTGTTAGGAATCTATCCTGTAAGTGAGAATGACATATGCAAGAATGGTCTCCTGCCGCTGGGGGCCCTCCCTCTCGGGTTCACTGTAGCTATATTCTAGGCTTTTTTTGAATGTTGTTGCTATGGCTTCCTTTCAGGCTGTCTTTCTTTCTCCCTTTCTCCCTTCCTCCCTTTTCTGTCTTTGAGACGGTCTGGTCTCTGCTAGTGGTCATGTCAGAGGAGTCGCAGTCAGCAATGGAGCTTATGGGATACAAGCCACCAGATAGCAAAGCTATGATGGGACCCTGGAGAGGCAAAGCCACAGAGGGATTGTTCCCAGAATGCCCCTTGCTGCTGCCGAGTTCCTGCTGTATGTGGCATGGTGTGATCACTGTGTGAGAGGATCCCACGGGAAAATCCCACTCCTCACTGGGCAGTTTACTTACAGGTCATAATGAAGATGATTTTTATAAGACAAATGATGCTTAGTTGAATCAATGACGTAACTGAACGTTCTTAGTCAGCCTAAAAGATACAGGTGGCTAAGACGGTTAGTGGAGATGGTTAGGGCATGGTTTGGGTTATTCTGCCAATTGTTCCAATGACAGATACAAAAAAGGCAAAAGCAGGCTGGAAGTCACCTTCCCCTTTGTTAGATGTGAGATTCGCAAAAGATGAAAAATAAGAACAAGGGGGTTCCATGCATTGTAGACCCATGAATTCTGCCTGTGGAAGAACAGGCTGATGATCAAAGAAAGCAATTGTGTCCCTACACCCAGGGTTAGGCCTGATTCCTTGGTCATGTGGCTTACAGAATTAACTGCAGGTTTCGGTGTGTACCTTGAAAAAACAAAATTGTGAAAGGAAATGAAATGACCCCATTGTGTGTAAAGAGAACCAGATGGTTAGCTGAGCACTTGTCCAAACTTTTTGTAGAGTATAAATAGGGTAGGATTCTGCTACACCGAAGCCACAAACAACCACCCACCAGCACAAAAGAACCCGCTGAAATATGCTTGGCTTACTTAAACTGTCAATCAGTTAGAAAAGAACCATTGCTTTGGGGTGAAGATGTTATTTATGGTGGGAAAATTAAGACAAAAGAAAAATGTTTAGCCGGGCGATGGTGGCGCACACCTTTAATCTCAGCACTCGGGAGGCCGAGACAGGCGGATCTCTGAGTTCAAGGACAGCCTGGACTACAGAGTGAGTTCCAGGAAAGGCGCAAAGCTACACAGAGTAACCCTGTCTTGAAAAAAAAAGAAAAAGAAAAAAGAAAAATGTTTAACTACTTGTGTGCTTCTAGGAAAAACATATAATTTGTGATCATCATGTAATTTCTTCCTGTGTAAAGATTTTAATTTGTTTTTGGAAAATATATAACTTGTGGTTGTGAGGTGATCTTTCTTGCATAGCAATTTTTGCTTAGGAGGTATAAAAGGGATAAGAGAAAAGTAAGAGAGAGAAGGAGAGCATCTGGAAAAGAAGGAAAACAGGCTGGAGAACAGAACAAGCAGCAGCAGAGAGAGAAAAATAAAACCAAGAATTAAGCTTTGCCCCTCAGAAGTCTCCTGCGTGGGTAAGCGGCACAGTCCCGCCCACGGCACACCTCCCCAGTCCTCTCACCCGCACAGAGCTGGTTCTCGGGGACTCATTATGTAGACCAGGCTTGCCCTGAACTGCCTTTGTTTCCTGGGGGCTGGGTTAAAGGTGTGGGCCACCAGGCAGGCATCTGTTAACTGAACAGGGCCTTGCACTGAGCCAATATTCACTGTTTGGTCCTCTGCGATGAATGAAAATTGCTAATGGCGGATAGTAAAGAGAGCACAAAACCTTGGGTCACTGTGCTTTACTCCGAGTGGAGACAGAAAGGGACTAAGGGCTGCCGTGCTGCCTGTCACTCAAAGAATGGCAATGGTCATCGCCATCCCCATCCTCCCGCTGTAGTCAGGCAGAGGCCAAGCTACCCTCACCCTGGAACCTCCACAGCACCTCAGGAAGCACAGCACCAGTCACTATGGGACAGGTGACCCGGGGCAGGTGGGAGCCTGGCTCCCCATCTGGCAGACCAGTGTTTACCTTGCCATCTTTTGAGCCTCCGGCTTTAACCCTGAAGCCTTACTTCACAAACCTTCCTCTCGGCCCTCACGAGCCTCTCCCTGGGCCATGGTTACCACACACCAGTGCCCTCCTCAGCTTCTCCTAGTCTTTTATCTGGCAAAACAATGAAACTTCTCAAATTATTGAGTTCTTTCACACTGATTTTGAGCTCTTCCCCTTTCTCTTTGAATTCCAGATTAAGCTTTGATTTACACCTACATGAATGTGCCCACCGTCTGTGAAAACATTTCAAGGGGGCCAGTGAGATGGTTCACCAGGTAAAGGTGCTTGCCACCAAGCCTGATGACCCGAATTCAATCTTGGGGACCCACAGGATGGAAGGAGAGAACTTACTTTTGTGTGTTGTCCTCTGACCTCCACATACATGCTGTGGCATTTCTCCATAACTAAAGTCTTAAAAATCTAAGACAAAATTCTGTATTTTTCCTAAATGAAAAGGAACATGTACATCATCTCTAGCTCCCCTGTCCTCAGATCCACTGAGCCAGCAGCCGGCTCCTGCACAGCAGTCTCTGTTCAAGGGTCTCTGTGGAATGCCAGGGAAACAGGGGAGCAAATGCCAAGGTGATAAGCACCATGAAGGGGGAGTCTGCTCAGTCCCGCAGGCTACCTGCTGCTGCCGAGCACTTTGGGCACAGCAGAACGGATCTCTGAGCATGCGCTACTGTCACGGGTTTTCAAGGGAGTGGGTGGAGGACGACATCCCCCCACCTTGGGCAACAGAAATGAAGAATGCGCAGTCTGGGTGTTGAGAGGGGTGCTCATTTCAGGGGGCTGTCCAGGACAGGACGGAACAGGCAGTGACAGGATGTCTTCGTCCCCACGAAAAGAGCACCTGAGGCTTCAGCAGGGGTCACTTCAGCAGACCCGTTAGGACCCAGCCAATCCGCCCTTTCAAAGACACCGGGCAGAAGCCACACCCAGCCTCCTCCCACTGCGTCTCTGTGCCCTTCCCCTACCCACCGCCATTCTTCCCTGAACTCACCAGGGCTCCACTGCTGAGCAGGATCATGAAGATGATGAAGGTCTCGAACCAATTGTGCTCCACGATGAGGAAGCAGGTTTTCCGAAGGATCCACCAGGACTTGCCTAGACCTTCCTCAATGTTGACCTGGCAGCACTTGAACCGCTGGACACAACCTGGCGCCAACGGGAGAGTCAGGTCAGATGGGACCCACCCTCGTGCGGTTCCCACTACCCAGCAGGGAGGGCAGCTCACGCAGCAGGGCAGCGGAGGCCACGCTGGAAAGTGACAGGTCAAGGCCTCTGGAATCAGGAGGATCCCTACAGGGAAGCGGTGGAGGGGCAGGAGGAGGGTGGGCAGGAGGAGGGTGGGCAGGAGGAGGGTGGGCAGGAGGCGGGCACATGATCCTGCAGAGACCTGTCTAGTGGAATTCTGGGGGCTGGTGCCAAGAGAAGGCAGGCCAGACAAACCGGACCCGAGTAAGGGAAACGACACAAAACTCCATCAAAATGGTGGCCAGCTCTAGTGCCCCCAAGTCCCGCACGCGTGCGGATGTAGCTGAGCAGCCTGCAGGTTCATGCCAGCCTGCTCCTGCCCCCCTCACCCTCTGTGAAGCAAGCATCTGGATCCAGGTACTCCTCGGGCTGCTCCACGGGGACCTCCTCCACTTCTGGCTTGATATCGATGGTGCTCCCCTCCGAGGAACTGGTATCATCCAGCCTCTAGACACAAGAGAAGAGGGTGGTCAAGCAGCCGCCCAGGGACACACGCCCATGATCCACACCACCCCTGCTAGGGGTCACGTACAGACAGGCACGGGCCACAGCCCCATGGGGGTCTCCGGCTATGGGGCTGTGGACTAAGAGCAGGGACAAACTGAAGGGTCTACTCCGGCCTCGGACCCAGGCTCCAGAAGCCACGCAGTAACTAACTCAGGATTAGCCCAGGAAGCCATGGCGTGGGCACTGGGCTGGCTTCTGTGGCTGGCTGTGCCCACTGCAGAGCCTCTCCACCAAGCCCATGGCTGAGCCAGTCTTTGGCACCCTGCTGGTCCTCACACACACACACACACACACACACACACACACACACACACACACACACACAATGGGGCAGTTTTCTCCGTTGGGACCTTACATCTTTGCTGCCCTCAGGGTCTGACTCGCTGGTAACGTCCTCGGTGTTGAGGTTCTCGAAATCAGATTCGCCCACAGCAATGGGAACCCGAACAGTCAAGTTTGGATTGTTGATGAAGGACATATGGTCCTCATCAATGATGTACTTCTCCACACTGCTGCCGATGCCGCTGGTTGTACCGTTGCCATTCTTCTGGAAGTCGCCATTCCGGTGGATGTCCACACCAGTGTGGTTGGCGATGCAGTTGGCCTTCTTTTCGTATAGTTCATCTAGAGGTTTTACCTCATCTGCCTCCCGTTGCTTAAAGTGAGCCTGCATGAAGGCATGCACTTTCACTTTGGTCCAAGCCACGCCCTTCTTGATTCGGATGACAGAGATCTGCAGGTTGTTCATCTCCCCATCATCGTCTGTGGCTGCCAGGTTGTCTGCACTGAAGGAGCTCAGAAGCAAGGCCAGAAATAGGTTCAGCACCTACACCAGTGGCATCAGAAGAAAGAGTAACGGTGGAATTAGAAGTTAATCCATGCTACTCGGGGTTACAGATTGGAAGCCAACAGCGCCACACTGACCACAGAGCTTCTGTTTGGCTCCTATCATAGTTCATTTTGTTTATTTACGTGTGCTAAGGATGAATACATGGCCTGCACATGCGAGGCCAGCACTCTACCAGCATGCTGTGTCCAGAATTTCCACCTGGTATTTTAAATGTTCACGTCCCCCGATGGAGATTTCTTCCGGTTTTAATAGAAGGTCTCTGCACCTTCCTCAGCTCTTTACACTTCTATATTTGTACATACATGCCCCCAATATATTACCCCTTTTCCTTTAAATGAATAAACCTGTGTGATTATGACACAGGTAGCTTTTAGCTCACACTTCTAGCAATACTGGATAAACTATAGCAATGCAAAGACGCAGCCCAGAGATACTGTGAAGAAAGCTGTAGGTACAGAACTGTGTGACGAAACAAATAAGGAAGCAAGGCAGGGCTGGAGGGCCAGGACGCAGAGAAAGGTGCTCGGTGGGGAATGTCAGGGAATGCAGAAGCATTTCGATAACTATTTTTATTACGGGAGAGCCAGGGCTGGCAAGGTGCCCACTGCAGGCCATCTTCTTACAGAAGAAAAAGGAGAAAAACTATCGTCTGAGTTGATGGGAATGTGTGAACTGTTTTCCAACTGCCGCGTGCACAAGTCACCCAGTGAACGTGGGGCAATGTCTGTGGACATTGCTTTGTCACTGAAATTGGGAGACGCTGCTGGCAGCCAGTGGGTAGAGCCCGGGACCCTGATAAGTTCAGCAGTGCAACAGGCCCACGGCAAAGTATGCAGCCTGAGACGTCAACAGTGCCAAGGTGAACAAATGCTGACTTTTCTAGAAAAAGGAAACTTTGTAATTGGAAGGACAGACAGACAAAAACCCTGAAGTCTAACAGCTATGTGACCTTGGAGAAGGGTGTGAGGGTCACTTAACCTTACTCTGCTTTCTTTTCTCAGTCATGACCAAGGGTCACCAGGTTATGGTGTGTCATGACTCAGTAGACACTCTGATAATAAACAGTCATTTCTTCATTCACCTTAAGCAGACCTGGGCCAAGGAAGACTTCAACAGAGAAGGAAGGTGGCAGAGAAGCCCAGTGGCCTGGGGAAAAGAACGAAAAGAGGTCCAAACTGGTACTAACCACCAAGTTGCCGATGACCATGACCATCATAAAGACGATGAGGCACATGGCCTGGCCGGCCACCTCCATGCAGTCCCACATGGTCTCGATCCACTCCCCACACAGCACGCGGAAGACGATGAGGAAGGAATGGAAGAAGTCGTGCATGTGCCAGCGTGGCAGCTCACAGTCCTGGTTAATCTTGCAGACGCACTCCTTGTAGCTCTTCCCAAAGAGCTGCATCCCCACCACGGCGAAAATGAAGACAATGATGGCTAGCACCAGGGTCAGGTTGCCCAGGGCCCCAACAGAGTTCCCGATGATCTTGATCAGCATGTTCAGGGTGGGCCAGGACTTGGCCAATTTGAAGACTCGGAGCTAAGGGAAAAAAGAAAAAAAAAAAAAAAAAGAAAAGAAATGGTAAACCATTGTCTCACAACATTGCTGAAATAAAAACATGTAAAATTAGGAAGGTTGGCTTAAATTTACTTATCACCCTTAGGAAATTCTCAGAACTTTCTAATTGTGTCTCAGACTAAAAGAGATTTAAATTGAATTATGTATAAAAGAAAATTGGTTAATTTCATAAATTAAATGAAAAGTTTAAGGCTGGGACCCAAGGACCTGCCTCTGGATCTCTATGCTGTTCTGAGTCAGTCCTTCCTGATTGGATTCCTCATTTCTCAGAGAGAAACCAGCAAAGAGCATGCAATCTGTGGGGAACCGTAGGGACAGTGAAACAACACATCTGTTACCCTAAAAACGATGCATTAGAGAATCTAAGGATTTCCTTCGGCTTGCCAACAACTAACCAATGGCTGATAGCAGAGGGTGAGACGTTCAAAATAATTGGGGGGATTACAGCTCCCGAGTAGAGGCAGAGCACACGCGGCAGACATCTGTGGAGGGGCAACCACTGTTACTAACGCAGAAAACGTAGGCTGTGGTGCCTATCAGCCATAAGTGTTTCTACTCTGTAGTAACTACAAGGTCCTGGCAAACAGGCTGAGAATTACGACGCAGGAAGCCATGGTGTGTTGGCCAAGGGGATAATGATCAGTGTTCGAGGTCACTTCTTACAATACACAGACATTTTGGTAGATGTCAACAGCAGTCATTTGTGCCAACCGGAACTGTGGGTCTTATCTGAAAGCTTGGGATTCACCCATGTGCCATTCTGGACTGCTCATACTGTTTTCCCTGCCTGGCTTCTAATTTATTCAAAATATTAGCCTTCAGGCTTTTGCTATCACTCAGTCCTTTCTCTCACAATTGAGGTAAGACTATTTTTTAAAAAGTCAACAAGGGGGGGGGGGCTGGAGAGGTGGCTCAGAGGTTGAGAATACTGACAGCTCTCCCCCCAGAGGACCCAAGGTCAATTCCCAGCACCCACATGGTGGCTCACAACCACCTGTAACTCTAGTTCAAAGGGATCTAGTGCCCCCTTCTGGTCTCCTCGGGCACTGCATGCAGTGCACAGACATGCAGATAAAATACCCATACACATAACGGGAAAATAAATAAATCTCAAAACAATTAAACCAGCTGTGGGCTGGGTCCTAAGCGGTCATTTCAGTGAGATGCCATGTGTGCAAACTCCATCCTGTGAGCTCTACTGCAGTCCAGCTCTTTGATAAGTTGACTGTCTCAGTGAGAACTGTGCTAGGTACTGTCCTGACTCAAGACAGGAACACGAGAAACCACAAGACCACTCAGATTCTCCAGGGGCCGCTCACACCTGTGTTTACGGTTGCTCTCTGCAGATCTCACTAACTTTTTCAGAATCATTTAGCAATTTAAACATTTCCTTATACAAATAGGTTAATAAAAGTGACATTAATCACTGATAACATGGAAAATTAAGCCAATGTTCAACCATAATTTCAATATAATTTAATAAAACACTATTTTCTTTTTAATTTCTGGAAGATGTCACCATACAGAAGAAACGAAGAGACCATCTTTAAACACGTAGGTTCTCTCCACTTCGGGCTGATACTCACAGAAACAATACAATAGTCAACCAAATGATCTCAGACGGTCCCAGGGCTCCTTCCTCTTCTGAATTAACCATATTTCCTGAGGAACCTCTAAAACTTAATTTCTTTAGCTTATTGATTTCAAAACCCAATGTTTATACCTTGTTGTATATAGCAGAAAAGTTTTCAAGATTTTAGTGGAGAAGTCAACTAAGTGGCCGGCTGCACTGGGACAGAGGACACTTCAGGGGGAGGGGACAGAGGACACTTCAGGGGACGGGACAGAGGACACTTCAGGGGGAGGGGCAGAGGACACTTCAGGGGACGGGACAGAGGACACTTCAGGGGACGGGACAGAGGATACTTCAGGGGACGGGACAGAGGACACTTCAGGGGGAGGGGACAGAGGACACTTCAGGGGACGGGACAGAGGATATTTCAGGGGGAGGGGCCAGAGGACACTTCAGGGGACAGGACAGAGGATATTTCAGGGGGAGGGGCCAGAGGACACTTCAGGGGATGGGACAGAGGACACTTCAGGGGGAGGGGACAGAGGACACTTCAGGGGACAGGACAGAGGACACTTCAGGGGGAAGGGACAGAGGACACTTCAGGGGGAGGGGACAGAGGACACTTCAGGGGGAGGGGACAGAGGACACTTCAGGGGAGGGGACAGAGGACACTTCAGGGGGAGGGGACAGAGGACACTTCAGGGGACAGGACAGAGGACACTTCAGGGGGAAGGGACAGAGGACACTTCAGGGGAGGGGACAGAGGACACTTCAGGGGGAGGGGACAGAGGACACTTCAGGGGGAGGGGACAGAGGACACTTCAGGGGGAGGGGACAGAGGACACTTCAGGGGGAGGGGACAGAGGACACTTCAGGGGGAGGGGACAGAGGACACTTCAGGGGACGGGACAGAGGACACTTCAGGGGACGGGACAGAGGACACTTCAGGGGACGGCCTACGTTAGCTATACAAAGTGATTTCTAGTAGTTAGCTGTAAGAGAGGAAATGTGCAAAGAAACTGGAGAAATGTGAAATACCAGTCGGAAAGACCGCAGCACGGACAGCCCCTCCACGTCCGCGAGACCCAGCTCCATCAAACTGAGGGAGACAATAAATCCGTCAAAAATGTTCCAGCCTTCTTGGAAATAATAATAGGGATCCATGGCTATGAGCTTCAGAAACATTTCTGCCGTGAAAATCCCAGTGAATACCTGAAGAAGGGGAGGAAGGCCATAAGGAGAGAGCACTGGAAAGAACATACCTTGTCATCTCTTTCAATACGACATGCCCAAGAATCCAAAGCCAGCCTTGGCCTCTACACTGCCGGCCACCAGCACCTGGACAACCCATGAGCACCCCGATTGATACAGGACAGTCTCTTTTTGTCTGAATGAAGTTTTTAGTCCCAATGTTTCCGACTCCGTCACCAGAGCCACTCAGTTGGTACTGTGTAGCGTGGGGTTAGGAAATAAGCTAAGGGTAGGAACAGGACACAAGGCTACCCCCTTTTAAAGGTTAGCAGGCATCTGGTGCTCTAACTGTATGGGCAAGTAATTACACTCAGCAATAATGTATCTACATTTCAAGGCAGCTAGAGAGGACTCTGGAAGTTATTACAAAGAAAGATAAATGTTGCAGATTTGTAACCTGCCCTGAACAGTGTGAAATGTGTGTACACATTGTAGAATGTGTACATGTATTAAAATGACAGCTGCACCCTGTAAACACACACAACTATATATCAATTAAAAGAACATAACACTTGTAAAAAAACAAAAAACTCTTCTAGTGTTTAGGTTCCTAATACACCTATTATTTATGATTTGCTATTGTATCTTACCAAAGCTAATCATATGCTGCAGCTTAAGTGATAAAAGCAATCAGATGTTGCCTAAAGTGTATAAAGCCAGGAAAAGTCCATAGTATCCTCACTTTGCATACAGTCACCATTTTATATGATCTCTTTCTGAGTCTTTTCGTGCATCTATGTTACAATACCTAATCCTCCCAGCTGTCGCGACTCCATTCTGCGGCCGTACCCTCTTCCCAATCATTATTGCCCGTCACTGCTCCACTGGATGGAGCATTCCCCAGGACTTTCCTTACTGTTGGACACTTTGGTGCCTCCTCTTACCTCTGCAGTACGGTATCCAATTAATTTGTAGCATATTGTACGCAAGAACTACTCCCTTCCCCCCCCATTTCTGCTCCCGACAGAACACCTTGTGTCTCCTGGTGCTGTCTCTATCCCACAGGCCTTAGGAAACGCTGAAAGAATGTCAATTACAGGACAGAGGCCTGTGATAAGGACAATACCTTAGGTGGGTCACTACCTACGACCCTTGCTGATTATCACATTGTTACAGAGAACTTTTTATGCGACAATAGGCTTGACACCACAGTCATCCATGGGGAGGGGCCCGAGGCCAGCTGCTGGGGCAGAGCAGGGCAGCAGGGACCTCTGCAGAGCGGCTTCCCAGCAGCAGCAGAAGTCAGTTCTCAAGAAGGTGACACAGTCATGCAGATGAACAGCATCGGCCATCAGAGCCAGGGAGAGGCTTCCTTCCACTACGGAGGACCAGTCCCTTGAGGGCTACTCGAGGTGGGCTGAGATCTGCCTGGGGTAGCTACGCTGCACTGGCACCGGGGTCCCAGTGGGATGGGAAGGTATCCACACCGAACCAGACGGTGAAGCGGAGCTGAGTGAGAACGTTAGCAGGGTTAAGAGTGTCTCAGTGAGGAGGACACGGGAGCAGGGAGAGCTCCCCACAGCAAAGGCTGGTGTATGGGGAGGACAGTGCCCTCAAAGAAGTGGCCCAGTCTGAGGAGAAAGGAAGTGAAGATGTGGTGTGGTTTGAACCGGGTGGAAGTGAGCACGTGGGAGTGTCACACAGATAGGTGGCATGGTGTGAGGAGAACTCCTATTCCAGGGAAAGCCTGTGGTGGGGTGAGAAGTATGTCCAGGCAGGCTCACGTGGTTCTTCCAAGAGTCAAGTAGGGCACACAAAATCAAGGTGTGTAGAGTGGCCTGTGCGGGCTGTCAGAGTCTCGGAAGGATGAAGGACTTGCCCTATGGAGAGCAGCGGTCCAGATGCTAAAGGGGGGCAGGCACCACCTGTGTGTGCTGAAGGCACCCAGCAGAGGGCACTGGGACTGGACCTGGATGTCAACGTCCTGGCAGGCAACACTGGATTTATGATCACATAAGTGTATCACGGGCACTGCTACCTGGCTTCTTATAGTCAGAGGAGTTGCAAAGGTAGAAAGGAAGGAAACAGAAAGAACGCCGTGGCGTTAGACTAGACTGGAAGTGACAGAGTCCTTTGTGGCTGTCACTGGGTACAATGAGTTCATTCTAAATGGCTTGGCTTCTACCAAGCAGGTTACATGTTGCTCTAATAAGCACACCCGGATGCCAGTCTTGGCTTCAAAATACTACATTCACTGAAATGACCAGGGCTTCTTGAGAATGTCCTATTCAATCCTGGCACAGAAAAAATGCAAAATTATCCTGGGTTATTTTTGTGGTACCAGAAAGCAAGGAAGAAACTAAAATATATCAAAAGGACACTGAAACCAGGTTGAAGGCTTCCCAATAGCCAAATCAGGGACAGGGTAAACATCAAAGTAAATGGCAGTACCACATTATAATACAGTGGATAAAATGAGAAGCAGGAGTACATTCTGATATGGAGGGACGAGCCAAAAGCCAAATGACCAGGAAACTCAGATAACTCACAAGTGTATTAATCACAAATGGAAAAGGGTAACTGTCCAGGAGTCTCACACACCACCTAAGCCGTGACCCAGTGAGAATGGAACAGAAATGAGGAGACGACCCGAAGCTTGCTGGGTGGAGGCCATGAGCACCGGGCAGCCCAACACGGATACTGTACCAAGCTGCACGGCTCTGTGAGATCGCAGAAGCGTCAGACACAGACTGAGGGAGTTCTGGAAAACTGGCATGTACCCTGCAAAGAGTAAAAGTATAAAAAAAAAAATAGAAAGAAGAGGAGGAAGAGGAGGAAGAGGAAGAGGAAGAAGAGAAGAGATGAGGCCTGCTCTGGGTAAAAGCGTATTTTCAGGATGAGAACTAAAAATGTATTAAAATACAGTGTGTGAGGGCTGAAGGTGGAAATCCTGCGTGTGTGGGATTGTGTATGTGAGCCTGTGCAAGAAGGCGAACGTGAGTGCAGGGCACACTGGGCAGCCATCACCCTGAAGTGAAGCATGGAGCTGGAGGGGGGCAGCTCCTGGGGAAGGGCGGGGTCCTGACGACCTGGAGGACTACTTCCAACTCATTTTTCACTACCAGAACTCAACAACATCTCATCTTGGCACCAGGAAAACAGATCATCCGAAATGATATCTTCTTCATGTTTTAAAGCTGCATATTTTACCTTCTAAATAATATAATTTAATAAATAAATGACTTAGCATCACAGGGAATTTGGCAGAGACCAGCTAATGGCAGAAGCTGGATGATGGCCCAGAAGTTGGATTGGAGGGGAAGGCAGTTTGGAATCGAGAGTTTCGCATAAATAACCCCACGTGGGAGGTGAGATTCCACAGTGCACTACACCCTCCCCCACTTTAGGTGGCCGTTATCTAAGGTAGAAGGGGAAGTGGATTTTTTGAGCAATACAGGGATCAACATGAGAAACAGAACGAGAGGGGGCAAAAAACCCACAAACAATCCAGAAATCCTTGGCTCAGGCTGATAAAACCACCCGCTGTCCTTGTCTCCCACTCTGTCACTGAGGTTGGTTCCTGCCAACAGCTCTAAGTGATGGCCTCAGAGCTCTGCAGAGAAGCCACAGCTGAAGGGCGCAGCCCGCAGCGTGGACGCCGCCGCGACACGGGGATGCACTCGCCTCCAACTAACCATCCCTTTCTGGTTAACTGAATTCCAATGTCCCAAGTACGGAAAAGAAGGCCCGCAGCAAAACCACGCTGGAGTCATTCCATCGGGAGACCCTGCTCCGTCTTACCAGATTTCCCACGGCCAAGACGTGCTCGAACTGCGGTGTCATGGGGTGATGCTCCATCGCCATAAACAGTGTGTTCAGGACAATGCAGATGGTGATGGCTAAGTCCACAAAGGGGTCCATGACGATCAAGTTCACAATCTCTTTCAGTTTTATCCAGTAGGGGTGGCACTCCCAGATGAGGAAAGTGTTGGCAAACTTATACCAGCATGGTGGGCATTTTCTCTGGGACTCTTCCAGCTCTGGAATGTGCAAAGAACAAAGAGAGCTCTCAGTACACACACACACACACACACACACACACACACACACACACACACACACACGAGAGAGAGAGAGAGAGAGAGAGAGAGAGAGAGAGAGAGAGAGAGAGAGAGAGAGTTTCAACCTGTGGGTCAATACCCCTGGGGGGGGTGTCGAACCACCCTTTCACAGGGTCACCTAAGACCATCAGAAAACACCAGATATCTACATTAGGATTCACAACAGTAGCAAAATTACAGTTATGAAGTAGAAATAAAAATAATGTTATGGTTGGGGCCACCACAACATGAGGAACTGTACTAAAGGGTCACAGCGTTAGGAAGGTTGAGGACCACTGGTGTAGAGAGAGAACAGGGCACACATACTCCTCTGGGTAGGTGGCTGTCACTGTTCATGCGGGGACTAGAGGGACTTGCCTGTGGGTCACATTAAGGGAGAAGGGCAGGTCCCCTCCCTATCAGCAACGATCTAGCTACACGTAAGGCTCAGTGCACCAGGCACAGGACAGGTCACGGCGGTCAGCAGCTTGGTCCCTGGAGTCTGACCCCCAGTTCAGCTGGCGTCAGCACTCGTGAACGGGATGAGCTAAAGCGATGTGACTTACCTCCGGGGCTCAGCAGCGACTTCGTAGGGGTGAGCAGGAAGCGAGCTGCCCCGCTCTCATCTACGAGGTTACACACACGTGGTTAAAGGCAAGAGATGGTGTACATAAGGCCGCGAGTGCAGAGCCCGGCACGAATCCTCGGTTATGTGGAAGGTGCTCTATTCTGCAGTGCGCTGTTACATTTTTATCAGAGCAGCCATCAAAAGTATAAACACTGAGGCCAGGAATACCTGGGCTCAAATTCTAGGCCAGACACTTGCTGATAATTGTGGGACCATGACAAAGAAGCCGTTTTTTAAATTTCAATTTTAATTAATTAATTAATTATTTGGGTGAGAATTAACCAAGTTGGGGGCTGGGAGCGATGGCTGTCAGTAAAACGCTCACCGCACAAGCATGAGAACCTGAGTTCAGACCCCCAGAACTCATGTAAGAGCCCAGCACAGCAGTGCATGTGTGGAACCCAGTGCCGGCGAGACAGAGATGGGCAGATCCCTGGAGCTCACTGGTGCCAGCCCAGCCTCCTGACCTCTGGTCTCCATGCGCATGTGCACAAATGTGTATCTGCACACGCCTATACTAACACACACATGTACACGCGTGCACACACACGAAACTAATTAAACAAGCTAAACGATCTATGAAGCGCCTCAGCACACCCTAGCAGACAGTGAGCGCTCTGGAGAGTATATCTGGCAGAAATGCTGTCTCCATCAGCAGAAAAGGTAGCGCTGTCCAGCCAGCACACCTGTATCCACCATGTTTTCAGAGGACAGCCACACAGGGAGCACCCTCCTCATGTCCCGTCACTCTCTTCCTGGCTCCATCTCTCGCTCTTTCCTGCGTTCATGCTTTTCTTCTCTTCCTGCAGCCTCTCGCTCCATCCCCGCTGCACTACCTTTCTTTTTCCCTCCCCTTACTTTGTCTTGCGCCTTCTCTCTTAAAAGAATCTAGTTTTTCAAACACCCCATGTGGCCCATACATAACGGAGGTAAGCCAAGAACTGCTCTGGCTGAAGTGTGAGCAGGAGCTCGGGACCAGCCCAAGGGACGCCCTCCTTCCCGGGAGACCTCCCCAGACACACTGACACATGGACGCCCTCCTTCCCGGGTGACCTCCCCAGACACACTGACACATGGATGCCCTCCTTCCTGGGTGACCTCCCCAGACACACCGACACATGGATGTGTCCTTCAGGAGGTCCCCCAGACCCGGGAGACTCTCAACACTGAAAAGACACTGACTACATGGTCTCTCAGATTATTTAGGAGGCCAAAAAAGATGATTGGGTGGCTAAGGCCGAGATCCGCTCAGCTTACAGCCACATCAACCCAGGGACAAGGCTTAGGTGACAAAATTCTCCTCGAATTACACGAAACGGAACAGTTAGGATCACAAAACTCAAGTTCCTCATCCAGCGGAGGTGTTCTTCACAAAGCCTAACTTCAAACCAGACAGACCCACATCTTAAGACCAAGGTGGTGGAAACCAGACAGTTGGACATCTCAAGACCAAGGCAGTAGAAACCAGACAGTTGGACATCTCAAGACCAAGGCAGTAGAAACCAGACAGACAGACATCTTAAGATCAAAGGGGTGGAAACCAGACAGACCCACATCTCAAGACCAAGGCAGTAGAAACCAGACAGATGGACATCTCAAGACCAAGGCAGTAGAAACCAGACAGACAGACATCTTAAGATCAAAGGGGTGGAAACCAGACAGACCCACATCTCAAGACCAAGGCAGTAGAAACCAGACAGTTGGACATCTTAAGATCAAAGGGGTGGAAACCAGACAGACCCACATCTCAAGACCAAGGCAGTAGAAACCAGACAGTTGGACATCTTAAGATCAAAGGGGTGGAAACCAGACAGTTGGACATCTCAAGACCAAGGCGGTGGCTCTGCAGGACCCCAACCCCAGTTACACTGATAAAATAAAATAAAGTTCTCCCTGGAGCTGGGCACCCTTGTAAGCCTGGCACTCAGGAAACTAATGCACGAAGATTACCACAAGTCTGAGGCCAGCCTGGGCTAAATAACAAGTCCTGGGCTAGCTAGGGCTGCTTAAGAAGTCCCCAATTTTAAATACAAAACCCACTAACAATCAAATAAACAAATATAAACAAAATAAACAAAAGTTTCCAATGTTTCCCCAAGAACAGGATGGCTGCTGTCCACCATCCTGCCTGTCCTTTCTCCAGCCAGCTGGCTGTGGCTCAGGGTGATGGCTTTATTTTAGGGTGGGTATCTGACTGGCTCCCTGGTTGCTAAGAAAATGGTTGCCTTGGTTTTCAGATTGAAGGGCCCCAGTGAGAGCCACGTGGGAGTTTGCGTGGGAAAAGAAGTCTGTGAAGAGAACCTGCCTCAGCTTCTTTCTCTCAGAACTCCCTCCTTTCCCAAGGTAAATTTAGTTTGCTTCCCCAAAAAAGAAAACGAAAAGGTTCTCTTATTTCCATAAATTCTTACAGTACATATTTGGAAATCTGGTTCCGTTCCTTTTTTATCTCCCCCCTTCTCCAAATGTCTGCAGCTCGGCGGCTCGACCGTGGAAGATGAAGCCCTGACTGTTCACATTTGAGAGATGACATAATTACCACACTACACAGCACGAGGCTCCAGGTTCTACCAGAGATCAAGGGAGTTCTCCACCCTCCCGGCGGCCAAAAGATCCCCACGGGGTCACCTGTTCCCTACCCCTTATCTATATAACGGGGCAGGGGCGAGCCTTGGGCGATCAGCTCCACAGAGGGTACGATGAGCGTGGGAAGTGGAGAAGATCCTCCACTCAATGAGGAGGCTTGTTAGTTTCCTTTTAGTTCGTTATTATTTTATTTTGAGTCAGGGTCTCATTATGTTGCCTCACGGGGTTCACTGGATCTTCCTGCCTCAGCTTCCCTAGTGACAGAACAACAGATAGACACACTGTACCTGATGTTTTTACAGGGACTTTGCTGTTATGGCCAGGCCCCACAGGCCTCCAAGGTAAAGTGTTTGTTGGGGGAATGAGCTCAGATAAAGGAGTGAAGTGTTTGAAGGTTTGTGGAGTTTCTCCTACATTGCTTCTGGATACTTTTAGAGGGGTTACCCACACGTCTCGGTCCTAGGAATACTGGAAACCATCTTCAAAGTGCGCCTGTTAAGTTCATCACGACGGAGACTTTGATGGACCAACAAGTTTCTGGTAGGAGTTTCCCTCAGCTCGACTCGACAACTTTCAGTAGTTTTTGGCTAGGCAGGAAGGAGTCCCCACGGCCTATGCACTTTCAGCTGAACCAAAGAGGAGGCAGACACTGACAGCTCCGGCTGGATGATGCTGGAGGCCGTGAGGGTGCGGCCAGTTCTCTCCACCCACCATCACTAACGCCCCTTCCCCCTCCCCAGGGTCTTCTCTCCTCCCTCAGCTTTAGTGCAGGCCTACATCTGACCCAGCCCCGAAGCATCCCCGGAGCTTAAGGCTCTGCTAGCTGGGGATTTGGTGGAGTCTACAGCACACGGCTAAGTGAGTTTTCAATAGGATGGTGTGAGGAAGGGCAGAGAGATTTTTCTCCTTAAGAACAGGGTTCTAGAACTCTCACTACAGTGTCTAAACCTTTAGATAGGCAAGAGTCTGTTTCACTGGTTCAAAATCAATGAAATCTTTGGATTAGATCAACATCAGAGCTTCCCTTCCCAATTTTAAGTCTGGGAAACAGGAATGATTACTCGTTTAATGCTTTTAATGTAGCAGGCAGTAAATACAGCAGAGTCAGTGGTTAAAATCAGTTAATGTCTTCTGTCTCCTCACACTACTCAGTTCTAGCTCATCAGCTTCAATTAAAGAGGTTAAGACACAGGACAGGACAGGAGGGGTGTCTGGGCTCGGGTGGTAGGATGGGTACAGGCTACGGGAACAGTCGGGCCTACCAACAGAGCCGTGCCGGATGCACAACTGCAGCCACAGCCGCCTCCCTTCTCGCCTCTGTATGATGCCGGAGGCAGACCTTAGGTCTTTATTTGATTCTTTGAATGTGGCTTCGGGAGGACAGTCTGTGGCCCTGGTTTCTATGTTTGGTAAGATCTATTACAAAGGCTCTGAGTTTTGCAAAGCTCACATCGAGGGGCAGGGTCTCATTTGCCACGCACACGACACACTCCCAGATTGGCTGCCGACAGGGACCCAGGCGCATACCTTCCACTAGCGTGTTTGTGACGACACTCATGATGCTGTTGATCCTGTCTTTACGTCCGTAGGAGGCCAGCTGCTCCATGGAGACCAAGAGAGACCCAGGGCCTTTCTTCTTGATTTCCACTTCGGTTGTTGCCTAAAACAATAAAGAAACACAACAAAGCAAACAGGGGTGAGTGAAGTCTGGTATGCAAGGTTTGGGCCGCACTGGATTGACGGTCCAGAGTGTGAGCAAAAGCCTTGTGATCTGCATCGCTCTCTTAAAGTTTTCTATTAGTTCTGTGAGAACCCCATATGTGTTTTGATTATGGGTACTCCCTTTCCCAACTTCTCCCAGGTCTGCTCTCCCGCTTCCCTACCCACCCAACTCTGTGTTCTCCTACCTCTCCCAGCAGCCAGGGGTAGACTTCACGCCTACCTCCCCTCTCCATGTTGGCATCTGGTCTGGCTTGAGCTGCCACAACTCTTACCCAGCTGTGAGTCCTGCGAGCCACAGTTAACAACCACCCGGCAAGACATCCTGATAGTAACCACTTTCTAACTGGATTTAGGTCCTGCTCCCTAAGACATTTAAAACAAATAAACTACTCGACTCTATAATCCTACTCACTTTGAGAAACAGAATGCAGTAAGTTGGTCATGGATCATATTTAATCAAATCTTCAATGAACCACGACTCTGGCTGGGACCTGACTACCTCATCTGGTTAAGCATAAAGTAGGAAAACCGCAGTCTGGGGCACCACAACCCTGTCTTCCTGCCCTCACCTTACAGCCACAACATATGGCTGGAGTTGATCTATTGCCAAAATGAGTCAAACTCACCTCCACCCAGAACTCGGGAGGTTGAGCTCCTTCCCAGATGCTGCTTCTGCCTGGAGAAGTGCCATCCCTGTCCCTTCTAAATGGTGAGCAAATATCAGCCTGGCTAAGCATTAGGAAGCCGGGGCTCTAAGCCCTCTCCAAGCCATAGAATGCTGTGGGATGGTCTGTATGTCAAATTGCTCTGATTGGTCAATAAATAAAACACTGATTGGCCAGTGGCCAGGCAGAAAGTATAGGTGGGACTAACAGAGAGGAGAATTGAGAGAACAGGAAGGCGGGAAGAGACACTGCCAGCCGCCGCCATGACAAGCAGCATGTAAAGATGCCGGTAAGCCATGAGCCATGTGGCAAGGTGTAGATTTATAGAAATGGATTAATTTAAGATATAAGAACAGTTAGCAAGAAGCCTGCCACAGCCATACAGTTTGTAAATAATATAAGCGTCTGTGTGTTTATTTTATAAGTGGGCTGTCGGACTGCCAGGGCTTGGTGGGACCTGGTGAGAAAACTCCAGCTACAATAGAAGAAAGTGAGATAAGACTGATCTTAAGTATATTGCACCATATGCTTCTCTGGACATTTAAAAGTGGCCAATTTAAAAAAAAACCTCACTTTTATGCTGGATGTAGTGATGCACACTTTTGATCCCAGCACTAGTGAGGCAGAGGCAGGTGGATCTCCGTGAGTTCAAGGCCAGCCTGGGCTACAGAGTGAGTTCCAGGACAATCAGAGCTACATAGTAAAATACTGTCTTGAAAACAAAACAAAACAAAACCCATTTAATTAAATTACAATGTTTAAATTTCCCAACCAAATAAAATACAAATGGTAAATATATCACTGGGTTGTTATAAAATATATTTGTTTAATGCTTAATAGTGGTGTGCTGGGCTGCAGCAGAGTTTAGCACCATCAGCACCACCACCACCACCACCACCACCACCACCATTTGTAATGTGGATGTGAGTGCTTTGCCTGTGTGCATGTCTGTGTACCATGTTTGTGACTGGTGCCTGTGGAGATCAGATCCTCTGGGACTGGAGCTACAAACAGTTGTGAGAAGCCACGTGGGTGCTGGGACTCAAACCTGGATCCTCTGGAAAAGCAGTCGCCTTTCCAGCGCCCAGGGATGAGTTTCTTACTGCCCCTGGATTATGCTCTTTGTGACTAATCTATATCAGACCAGTCTCAATGGACGGTTTAAAAACCATCTCTTTAGTAACCATGCTGTCCTGCACTACGCCACCTCTGTGGTCTTTCCTGCTCCTTCCGTGGTGGCTTAGACAGACAGTCACCATTTCTAGCACAGGAAAAGATATGTTCATATGAGTCGAGAGAAGCATGCCAGATCAGTTCCAAAATGATCTTGGTTGTCTTGGAAATAAAACACTTCTAAGGAGCTCCCCAAACCCCTCGGTCCTTACACGCTTTAGATCTGAAAGACAGCAGAGGGTAATTCCTAGCAGATGACAAAATTTATCTCATCAAAGTGTTGACTCACACTGTCTTACAGACCAACACATTTGGTTCACGTGGACCTTGTTTGTGTAGAAGAGCTACAGAAGAAATGGAGAGGATGAAGAACTGATTTCCTTGGGGATTCTAACTGTAGTACTATACAGACATCTGTGTATGTAAGTATGACTTACCCATTATCTCAGATAAATACACATTTCTCTGAGGAGCCACTTTTTGCTATAGTTTCCATTCTGATAGAAAATTTAACAAATCAGATTAACCTACTATACTGCAGAAATGATAATCATGTAAAAATGAACATACAAAGGCTCTGTATATTAGACACTTATTTCTGCCACTGGACTGATTCTAGACTGTTACTGAGCTGACCCTTCGATCAATCTACAGTGTATACGACAGATGGTTTTCAGAATGTTCTCTCCCAAAGAACCAAACGACGACTAAGGAATGGGAAATTACATATAATATGGTTTCGGTATCTTACTTTTTTCTGCATCTGTATAAAACAAGATATAACTTCTTCAGAATATATTAATAATGACCTTAAAAACCAAGATTAGTGAAAGCAGAGTCTAAAGATCGAGTGAGCTCACTAGGCCGTCATCTGAGGACCCCCGCTAAGGAAGCCCCCATTCTTGCCTCTGCAGTGACGCAGACTGGACTCATGCCATGTGCTCTTTACTTCCAGTCTTGGCTGTTGTTTAAAGATCTCCACATAAACCACGAAAAGTTGACCTTCCAGCTTATTAAGTCAGAACAACTGCTATTCCTGTCTCCTTCTGGCCAATGGAAGGAGACCAGAGAGAGGGTACAGGGAAGTCAGCATCGTCAGACTGAGAGAACAAAGTGAATGCATAAGATCACCTCACAGACACAGAAAACCAGCATCTACAAACCAAACACCTCTGCGACACTGTAGCTCAACAAACCTAAAGGGAACAGGCAGCTTCAGCCTGACCAGAGAGAGACAGCACCATACCTCTGGGTCAGACTGAAAACCCTTTCTTTAATATAGGAAAGAAGCTGTCTTCTCTCATCACTCCTATCAGCTGAATCTGAAGTCCAGGCTAGTGCAATAAAGAAAATAAAAAGGTAAATATGGCAGCTATTTACAGAAAATATTATTGTATATATAGAAACTATGAAATTTTCTCCAAACCCTCCACAGCTAATAGAACCAAGATGCTACAATGTATAGAATGGAAAAATCTCTGTATTTCTATATCCCAGGAATACTTCAAAAATAAAGCTCTAAAAATTGTATCTTTATGGTAATATAGAATAAAACTATTTAAATATGTGAGACTCTCATGATAAATTATGCAGCTTTCCTGAGAGATACTTCAGGAGACTTAAATAAAGGAGTATATTTTTATTTATACTAGATAAATGATGTCCACTGATACCAAAATTAAGATGTCCTCTCTCTTCAAATAGACTCTCCAGTTCAATGTAATGCCTAACAAAGTTCAAGGCTTTTAGGAAGAAACTGATGCTTCTGAAATTATTAAGGACATGTAAAGGCTGGAGAAAGAAAAATGAATCTTTAGAAAGACTGAGAACCGGGCGGTGGTGGCGCACGCCTTTAATCCCAGCACTCGGGAGGCAGAGCCAGGCGGATCTCTGTGAGTTCGAGGCCAGCCTGGGCTACCAAGTGAGTTCCAGGAAAGGCGCAAAGCTACACAGAGAAACCCTGTCTCGAAAAACCAAAAAAAAAAAAAAAAAAAAAAAAAAAAAAAGAAAGACTGAGAGTGTTCAAATAACCTCCTGAAGGACATCCGTCACACACCTCTAAATGCACGCAGATTTTTGTTTAAAAGATTTGTACTACCCCATTTCAAAACTTCTTACGAGGTAGGAATGAAGAAGGCTAGCATGCGTTGACATAATCAGAAAGAATGCAGGGACACCAGACATGACTCACAGTGCATGAAACAATGTGTTTGCCTGAGGCACTGACATGGGGGCGGGGAAGCCTTCACAAGTGTTGCTGAAAGACTGATGATCCATCAGGTTAATCCTCACTTCACTTCATATACAAAAATTAATTTGAGAAGACCAGAGATGTGACTACGAAACCAAAAGCCATTAAAGCTCTCAACAACATTTTCATAACATTGAAGGCAGAGGCAGAGTTCTTGAACAAGATGCAGAAGGCAATATCACAAAATAAAAATTGATGTTGGATTTTGTCATAATGGACGTATATCTAGAGCATCAAAGAAACTAGCAACAATTCAATAAAATGAGTTAACAGTGGTCAAGAGATCTCAAACAATGCACTAAAGAGGATATATGTATGGTGGCATTGTGTTCCCCAAAATATTGTGTACCCTAATAAACTTATCTGGAGTAGGAGACAGAACAGCCACTAGATACAAAGGCTAGAAAATGGTGGCACTCACACCTTTAATCCTAGCATTCCAGAGGCAGAAATCCCTCTGGATCTCTGTGAGTTCAAGGCCACATTGGAAACAGCCAGGCATGGTGACACACGCCTTTAATCCCAGAAAGCAGCCTTTAATCCCAGGGAGTGGTGGTAGAAAGCAGAAAGGTATATAAGGTGTGAGGACCAGAAACTAGAAGCATTTGGCTGGTTAAGCATTTGGATGGTTAAGCTTTTAGCTGATTAAGATTTCAGGCTTCTAGCAGCACAGTTCAGCTGAGAGCTATTTGGGTATGAGGACACAGAGGCTTCCAGTCTGAGGAAACAAGACCAGCTGACAAGTTGGCCTGCTGTGGGATGGTCTGTATGTGCTCTGATTGGTCAATAAATAAAACACTGATTGTCCAGTGGCCAGGCAGGAAGTATAGGTGGGACTAAGAGAGAGGAGAATTGAGAGAATTGAGGAAGGCGGAAGGAGACACTGCCAGCCGCTGCCATGACAAACAGCATATGAAGATGCCGGTAAGCCACGAGCCACGTGGCAAGGTATAGATTTATAGAAATGGATTACTTTAAGATATAAGAACAGTTAGCAAAAAGCCTGCCACGGCCATACAGTTTGTAACCAATATAAATCTCTGTGTTTACTTGGTTGGGTCTGAACGGCTGTGGGACTGGCGGGTGAGAGAGATTTGTCCTGACTGTGGGCCAGGCAGGAAAACTCTAGCTACACTGGCCAGGTGAGGTTAGCTGTGGCTTGTTCTGTCTCTCTGACCATCCAACGTTTCACCCCAATAACTGCCTCAGGTTTGATTTTATTAATAAGAACTGTTAAAATTCCTGCTACATATATGCATTCCCACAGCTCAACTACCTCTGTCACTGTATGCCCCAGCCTCACCAGGGCTTCATACTGGCCTTGGAATCAGGTGGGATCTTCACTCTCCTTCTGGCTCCCCAGCCTTATGCCCAGCTTTGTAGACTACCTACCATGGCGTTTCCTCCTCTCTGCCCAATTCCCAGGGACTAAGCAAATCCTCCCTACAGCCTGCATTCCTCACCCATCCCTTTGTCTCTCCCTGGAAACCAGCTGGCCATGGTCCTGTCCTCCAATGTCAATCACCCAGGCTTATCCCTAGCTCTGTGACAACCACTAGCATGGGTCTGTCCTCCCTGTGGACCCACAGATTCTTCTGGCAGACACAGCTTTCCTTCCTCATGTACCCTCTCAGCCCCTCACCCCCATCTCCCCACCCTTCTAGCCCATCCCCATTCCGGCATATCAGCTCCCTGAACCCAGAAACAAGTTCTACCCAAGATTCCCAGTGACCACACCCAGCAGGGACTAAGTCCGAGGGGGCAACAGAAACCAACCAAGACAAGACCAAATCAACACTTAGAACCACAGTCATCCCAGACCCAGATGCCTAGACTCCAGCCTAAAAACACAATCAGTAACAACCAGGACAGTATTTCTACCAGAGCCCAGCAGACCTACTACAGCAGGCCCTGAGAAATTCGATGTAGATAAAGCACAAGGTGAGGACTTCAAAATAGCTATTATGAATATGCTCAAGGACCTTAAAGAGGCTATGAATGAATCCATTAATGAAATCTATGAAAACACAAAAAACCAGTGAAATGCAATGAAGAAAAGAGCTGAGCACATGAAAGTGGAAATGGAATCACAAAAGGAAACCCAAATTGTGGTAAAACTGGAAATAAAAAATTTAGGAACTCAAACAAGAACCTTAGAGGCAAGCCTCACCAAGAGAATACAAGATACAAGAGAGAGAATCTCAGGCACTGAAGACAAAATAGAAAAAAAAGGACACCTCAGTTAAATCTAAAAAAACCCAACCAAACAACAAACAAACAAAACATTCAGACACAAAACATCCAGAAGATCTGGGACACTATGAAAAGACCAAATCTACAAATAATAGGAATAGAGGAAGGAGAAGAAACCCAGGCCAAAGGCACAGAAAATACTTTCAACAGAATCATAGAAGATTTCCCTAACCTAAAGAAGAGGTGTGTATCAAGGTACTAGAAGCATACAGAACACCAAACAGCAGAAAAGAAAGTCCCCATGACACATAAAAATCCAAATAGTAAACATGCAGAACAAAGAAAGAATATTAAAAACTGCAAGGAAAAAGGACCAAGTAACATATAAAGGCAGACCTATTAGAATAACACCTGACTTTTCAGTGGAGAGTGTAAAAACCAGAAGGGCCTGGACAGATGTTCTACAACTCTAAGAGATGTAGATGTAGATGTCATCTAAGGATGACAGCCCAGACTACTATACCCAGCAAAAGTTTCAATCATAATAGATGGAAAAAGAAAGATATTTCACACACACACACACACAAAACAACAACAACAACACAACAAAAAACACATTTAAGTAGTATGCAGTCTACAGAAGGCACTAGAAGGATAAGTTCAACCTGAAAAGGTTGACCACCCTCAAGAAAACATAAGGAATAAACAATCTCTGACAAACAGGTCCAACGAGGGGCGGGGGCGGGGGAACCCCAAGCCACAACATTTAACCAACACTGCTCGCTGGTAAGTCTCAACATCAATTCTCCAATACAAAGACACAGAACGGGAGCGAAAACAGGCTCCATCCTTCTGCTGCAACCAGGAAACACATCTTAACATCAAGGACAGACATCACCTCAGGGTACAGAGATGGAAAAGATGTTCCAATGGTACCCCTGAACACTCTAGAACAAACAGAAGAAATAATGCCCCAAAGGAGTAGATGGCAAGAAATAAACTCAGGGATGAAATCAATAAAAACAAACAAACAAATCAATGAAACAAAGAATTGATTCTTTGAGAAAATCAGTAAGACTTACAAACTCTTGGCCAAATTAACTAAAAGGGAGGAAATCAAATTAGAGACAAAAAGGAGAAATCCAGAGAATTACGAGAATATACTTTAAAAACCTGTACTCCACCAAATTAGAAAATCTAAAAGAAATGGATAATTTTCTTGATATATACCACCTACCAAAGTTGAATCAAGATCTGCTGTGGCCGTGTCAGAGGAGCAGCAGGTGGCAATTTAAGTTCAAGGTGTCAGCCCACCAGGAGGTGAATCCCTGATGGTCAATCTCGGATAGGCAAGACCCCAAGACCACAGACCCAGGAATGTCTTTTGCTTCTGCTGTGCCTTCACATGTTTGCTGCTACCATCTTTCTCTGGTATCTGGCATGGTGTGAATGGGTGTGGGGAGATCCCCACTGCCTGTAATGTGGTGTGCTTATCTCTTGGATACATCCCCTTCTACTGGGCATTTTCACCTGTGGAGTATTATGAAGATGATTTCTTCCCTAACTGTACTGTCTAACTGATAAGAATAATAATGTTAGTTTAGAGTTTTGATGATAAAAACATCAAACAAGGAATTGTCACACTGCTAGAACACATGAGCGTCTACTGAGGAGCCCTATAGACTGTGGCTTAGGTTAATGATTATGAAAAAAAAATTGAGTCCCAGTAGACCAGCTAGTTTAAATTCTTTCAACTTTAGTTTTGGGAGATGTGTTTCAGAGTTGTCACAGCTGAAACAAAGCTCTGAAAATAACTTAGACTAAGATGTTTTTGTCCAATAGCTTTGAGGTGAAAAACCCAAGGAGATAATCTAAAGTTTTAGAAAGGCACACAGTTGAGTGAGGAACTCTTTAAGGTCAGGGAACAAGAACAAAGCAGCCCAATTATTACTAGCTGATGCACTTTCTTGCTAAGATTGGTTGATGATCAAAGGTGATGATTAATTTCTTGTACCCATTTTTGCCCTCAATCTCTTGATATTAAAAAAAAAAACTATTGATAAGTGGGTATGCACCCCAAAGATTTAAAATAGAGTAGATTGATTCTTTTTTTTTCATATATAAAAGTTTAGGATTGTGATTCCTTATAAGATTATCTTTCAAGATAATAAAGTAATTGGCCCTTTCTTTGTAACTCAGTCTGCCAGCAAAAGTCCTGACTAAGAAGAACACCTTGCTTGCTTACACAGTTAATCTATAACAAGTTGCTTGGGTATGAATGTACGTGGGTTCTTGGGATAATTTGCTTTCACCTGTAATACATAAAATGTTTAATCATGTAAGGGATATGGAAAACATGCTGTTTTTTATTTGTATTCATTGTAATTATTCACTTGAAAAATAATGTAACCACATTGTAGTTTTTATATTGCCTGAAATATTTTGCTGGGGTATCTAAGCTGGAAGAAAAAGGATAGAGAGAGAGTTAAGATGGGTTAGAAGGAAAACATCAGGAATGAGAGTAGGAATAGAGAATGCAGAAGAATAAGAAAAAGTCTGAAGAAAACTACCAAGAGTGCGTGTCTTTCTCCCTTAACCCCCTCACATAAAAACGTGTAAGACACACAGACTCTGTGGATTCCCTTTGAGCCCTGCACTGCTGGAGGCTGGTCCCCCAGGCAGTGATAAAGATCAGATAAACAATTTAAACAGACCTATAAACCCTAAGGAAATAGAAATGGTCATTAAAAGTCTCCTTTTTTTTTTTTTTGGTTTTTCGAGACAGGGTTTCTCTGTGTAGCTTTGTGCCTTTCCTGGGACTCACTTGGTAGTCCAGGCTGGCCTCGAACTCAGAGATCTGCCTGGCTCTGCCTCTCCTTTTAAAAAAAGCCCAGGCTCAGACAGTTTTAGTACAGAATTCTACCAGACTTTCAAAGAGGAGTTAAAGCCAATACTATTCAAATCATTCTACAAAATAGAAACAGAAGAAACACTGCCCAGTTCTTTTTACAAGGTCATAGTTACCCTGATACCTAAACCACATATAGACCTAACAAAGAAAGAAAATTACAGATCAATTTCCCCTATGAACATAGATACAAAAATTTTCAATAAAATACTTGCAAACTAAATACAAGAATATATAAAAAATATCATTTATCATGATCAAGTAGGCTTTATCCCAGAAATGCAGGGATGGTTCAACATACATAAATTGATAAGTGTAATCTACCATATAGACAGATTGAAAGACAAAAACCAAATGCTCATCTCATTAGATGCAAAGGCCTTTGACAAAATCTAGTACCCATTCATGATAAAAGTCCTGGATAGATTAGAGATACAAGGGACATATCTCAACATAATAAAGTCAATTTATAGCAAGCCCACAGCCAATATCAACCTAAATGGAGAGAAACTCAAAGCATTTCCACTAAAATCAGGAACAAGACAAAGTTACCCACTCTCTCCAGATCTATTCGATTACAGTTGACAAGACTTGAAGTCTTGGCAGTAAGACGACTGAAGGAGATCAGAACCTCAACATAAAACAGGATACACTGAACCCGACCGAAGAGAAAGCAGTGAAGAGTCTGAACTCAGTGGCACAGGAGAAGACTTCCTGAACAGAGCACGGACAGCACAGGCACTGAGATCAACAATTAGTAAACGGGACCTCATGAAAGTGAGAGGCTTCTGCACAGCAAAGGACACCGTCATTCAGACAAAGGGGCAGCCTACAGAATGGGGAAAGATTCTTCGTTTTTTACCAACTAAAGAATTAAAAATCTGGATATCAAGAAAACAAGCCAATTAAAAATAGAGGGCAGATCTAAACAGAGTTCTCAAAAGAAGAAACACTGAAAGAAATATTCGACATCCTTAGTCATCAGGAAAATGAAAATCAAAACTACTTTGAGATTTCATCTTACACCAGTCAGAAAAGCCAATAACACAAATGACAGCTTATGCTGGTGAGGATGTGGGGTTAGGGAACACTCATCCATTGCTGGTGGGAGTGCAAACTTGTTCAGCTTGTGGTGGTTCCTCAGGAAGCTGGAACTAGATCTACTGCAAGACCCAGTTACAGTGCCCAGGCATATACCTGAAAGATTCTACCTCTGTCTTAGTTAGGGTTTCTATTGCTGTGAAGAGACACCATGACCACAGCAACTCTTACAAAGAAAACACTGAATTGGGGTGGCTTGTTTACAGTTTGAGAGGTTTGGTCCATTATCACCATGACGGTGAGCAGGGTGGTGTGCAGGCAGACATGGTGCTGGTTACACCTTGACCAGAAGGCAGCAGGAAGTCAACTGACAGACACACTGAGGGAAGCTTGATCAAAAGAGACCTCAATGCCCGCCCTCCCAGGGACATACTTTCTCTAAAAATCCACACCCACTCCAAGTCCGCACCTCTTAATAGTGCCACACCCTATGAGATTACAGGGGTCAATTACATTCAAACTACCACAATATCCTATCACAGAGACACTTGCTGGGCAATGTTCATTGCTGCTCTATTCATAACAGTCAGAAACAGACTAGATGTCTATTAATGGATAAATGGGTAAAGAAAATGTGGTACACCAACACATTGGAATATTATTCAGCTGTTAAAAAATGAAATTATGAAATTTGAAAGTAAATGGATGGAGCTAAAAAAAATCATCCTGAATGAGGTAACCCAGATCCCAAAAGACAAATATTGTATGTATTCATTTATATGAGGATATTAGCTGTTAAGTCTTCAATAACCAGGCTACAATCTATATAATTACAGAGGTTAGGTATAGAGTAAGGTACGGGGGGGGGGGGTTGGATCACCCTAGGAAGGGGAGATAGAATAGAGAGTTACAGATGGAGTGAAAGTGGGGACTGGAATAGAAGGATCAAATGGAAGGGGAAGGAAAGAAGGAAGTCAGGGAGGGAACGGGAGTGGGGTAACTAAAATTAAGAGCCATTTGAGGGGTCCTATGGAAACCTAACACAGTAGACGCTCCCTCAAATATATACATGTATATATACAGTGATCTAAATGGAATTGCCAAGTTATAGGGGAGATGGAGGCCCAACTGGACGTCTCTTGTCACCAAATGAAGCTCCCAGTACTGGGAATGGATTATATCTAATCTAATTGCGGGCCAAAGGGGCTCCATAGGAACCCCCAAACAAGCTAGGCTGTTGCCAAGGCTATTGGCTGCCCTCCACCATCCGATGGTAAGGTCCTGTTGCTGAAGACAACGCTCACATAACTCTCTGAACATGGAGAAGTCAAGCTGGTGTCCGTCTAGAGCCTTATGGGTGAGTGTTCATGGTACTGGAAGATACTCTGCATGCCACCAGAGGAGGAAGGTAAACACCAGGCCAGCTACAAACCCTCCGATCTACATCGGTGACCTACATGCAAGGTATGCTATTGCAATACTGGCATAAAGCTTATGAGGCTGACCAATCAGTCTCTGCCTGGATTTCAGGCTCATTTCATGAGATGAAACCCATCCCTCATACTGCTTAGGTGGCCAAGAACCTGAGACTGGATAGGCCAGGGACTTAGGGGAAAACCAAATACTACTGTCCTACTAAAGGAATATAGCAACAAAATGAATCTTAACAACATCCATTACACTCATAGATCAGTGTCTTGCTCAGCCATCATCAGCTTCCTCCTGCAGTAGATGGGAACAAATACAGCGACCCACTGCTGGACAATGTGCAGAGAGTGGGAGACCTCAGAACACCAAGTCCTGAATGGGTTGTTTCCATCAATTTCCTCCCTTCAGGGCTCAGGGAACCCTGTGGAACAGGAGCTGGAAAGACTGTAGGAGCCAGAGGGGATGGAGGACACAAGGAAATAAGGCCTCTAGATAGAGCAGGATGGATGCACACAGGAACTCACAGGAACTCACAGGGACTGCGGCGGCAGACCCAGGGCCTCTGCAGGTCGGCCTCATGGGGTCCCAGTGCTGAGGGGGGAGGTGGACACAGACCTCACCCAGAAGCTCGCTCCCAGTGATAACTGCTCGCAAATGAAAAACTAGTCTTCTCCAACAGAGTCTTACTGTATATAAAAACCACTCCTTAGGGCAGGCCCATGCCCAGCAGTAGATGGCCAACACAAAAAGAATTCAATAGCATTTTTGGAGGGTCTTTGTCTCATGCTGCTTTGTGAGGGCTTTATCTAAGTATGTTTTTGTTCTGTTTTGTTTTGACCTTACAGGTCCTTTGTGTATATGTTACAGTTTCCAGTTTTATGTTTTTTTTTGGGATTTCTGTGTGTCTCTGCGTCTGTTTCTTGAGCTTTTCTCTTGTTTTATCCTATTCTGGTTTGTTTTTATTTTGTAATTTCATCATTAGTTTTTGTTTTGTTTGTTTGTTTTTTAGATGCTTGTTTATCTCCTAATGAGAGAAAGAAAAGATGTGGATTTGGGAGGCAGGGTGTGGATCTGGGAGGTGGGAGGTGGGCAGGTGTGGATCTGGGAGGTGGGGAGGGTGTGGATCTGGGAGGTGGGGAGGTGGGCTGGGCAGGGTGTGGATCTGGGAGGTGGGGAGGGTGTGGATCTGGGAGGTGGGGAGGCGGGCAGGATGTGGATCTGGGAGGTGGGGAGGATGTGGATCTGGGAGGTAGGAGGAGTTGGGGAGGGTGTGGATCTGGGAGGTGGGAGGTGGCAGGGTGTCAATCTGGGAGGTAGGAGGAGTTGGGGAGGGTGTGGATCTGGGGGGTGGGAGGTGGCAGGGTGTGAATCTGAGAGGTAGGAGGAGTTGGGGAGGGTGTGGATCTGGGGGGTGGGGAGGTGGGAGGAGTTGGGGAGGGAAGCCATAATCAGAATAGACTGTCTTTTAAAAAAATCTATTTCAATTAAAAAAAAAAAGAAGAAGACTCATAGCAAGCCTATTTGTATTAGCTGCAAAGTGGAGACAATTTGAATTATGTGCCACATTTATGGACTGAAACACCACCTAGCTGTAATGAACTACATACCTGGATATATCTCAAAACAGAAACACCTTGTTGACTGAAGGAAGCTGAATCAAAACCACGGATTTCACGAGTCTACACCATGAAAGGGAACTAAGCTACAGTAAGACCAATCAGGGGCACTGCCTGGAGTGCGCGGTCCAAACAAGGACAAGAGGAGCCTCAGGGTGGGCGGAGTCCTAACACAGTGAGTGCTGGAGCAATCCTTGGCCGTCAGACAGGCCCTCCACATCCTTTCACCTGCCAATGTGGCAACTCTGGGGCAACCAGCTAACAGTGGAATGCTTTGACAAGGAATATGGGCCACAGAGAATGTGACGAAGTAGTCACTGTTACATGAATTACAGAAACAGTCAAGGCCAACCAGAGGAAGGACGCGGGCTGTAAATTCAGACTGTGCTACAGTCACTTGCTGCCATTTGTATTCTGTCAGAGACTCAGGCATGCTGACAAGTCGGGTGCTTCACTGGGCAGAGAGCGGGCTCCTGATGTGCCCTGATTCCAGCCAGGGCCACTGACACTGGAAGCTACTGGCTGAGAAACTGGGGGCAGAACGGCCCACGTGACTGTGGTGTATGACCAGTTTACTCTGGTAAACCTGGACCTTAGCGGCAAATGAGGACAAAAATTAAGGAAGCGGTCAATGAGGCTGGCTCCCTGGGCTGTCTGTCATAATCCAGGGGCTTGAGTCCTTTGGCCAATCACAGCTCTAAGTTCTCACATGAAATCTGTCACTGTCCACTTGCAGATGTAGACTCCAGTGGTTTATCAACTCAGACTGACTGAGAGGTGGAGGCTCCATCTCTGATGACATAAACTCAAACTGAAACTGCCTGACAACATCTGTGCCTGTTCGAAGTCATTCCTGACTCCACTCTCCTCTAGACTCTGCCAGTCAAAGCCGATTTCTATCTCTATGGATTTGCCTCTTTTCATTAAATGGAGTCATATAATAACCTTTTACAATTGGCTGCTTCACTCGGCCTGTCTCTGTGTTCCATCCATGGTACATACAACCTCGTTCCCCTTAACAGCCGAACAACCCTCTTTCGTGGGGCTGAAACGCCTGTTGTTCATTGGGTGACGAACATTTGGGTGTTCCACTTTCCGATCACTATGACTAATGACTGTGAATATCCGTGTATCTGTTTTGTGTTAACATGCTTCAATTCTCTTGTGTGTGTACTAGGATCAGTGTTGCTGAATCACAAGACAACGCTATGCTGCTTTCTGAGGAACTTTACACCCTCAGGAGCAATGGCTGGGTGTTGTTTCTACAATCAGACCACAGACACCGATGGATGGTAGATTGCTTCGGGTAAACCAACTTTTTTTTTTTTTTTTTTTTTTTGAGACAGAGTTTCTCTGTGTAGCCTTGGCTGTTCTAGAACTCACTCTGTAGACCAGGCTGGCCTCAAACTCACAGAGATCCGCCTGCTTCTGCCTCCCAAGCTCTGGACTAAATGTGTGCCACCACTGCCCGGCAGGTGAAGCAGCTTTATAGTGGGCTCACCACCTAGGGCTCTGCTAGGGATTCTGGGAAGTGACCCATGCTAGAAGCTGCAGTCAACTCTTACCACTTGGGAGCTGAGAGTCACTGGGCTGGGGGAGGGGTTGGATTGCTGACCTCTGGGCAGGGTTGGTCAGGCACTGTGGCACACATCTGCAAACTCAACCCTTGGAGGACTGAGGGTCGGAAGCTCAAGGCTTGGGTTACACAGTGAGACCCCATCTAAAAGAAAGTAAAGGAGTCTGGAATTCCAGCTCAATGAGCTCAGTGCTTCCCCAGCACACATACGATCTCAGAATCCCAGGAACACACCACCACCACCACCACCACCACCACCACCACCACCACCACAACAACAATCACCAACCCTAAACTCAGCAGAAGTTAGCTCCATCCCTCTTAACCCAAATTCGAAGTCTCGCAGGGTGCTTGGCTACTGACATCCAGCCTCCCGAACTGCAGCCCTTCCCATGGAGACACTGCTGCTTCTGTAAGTGGCCGGTTCTGCCCACATTTCTCCAGATCTGCCCAAGGAAGCTCCCACTTCATAGATTCTAAATTCCTCTCACAAGGAATTCACAACTGAACTTCATCTGCCAGGTTCTTTCTTAGAACCATTACAACCATCAACCCAATCTCCCATTCAAACATTTCTACAGTTCTCGCAGGGTTCTGCTTTGGAATAAGTCTATAATAATCTCTTTTTCTCAAAGGATCTTTATAGTCTTAGAAGGAGTCCCGCCCTTCCTAAGTCAGGCCACTCAATTCTTCTATCCTTCTTGGAGCTAAAAGAGAGAGAAGGGAACATGAAAACCACATGGGGAGATACAGGCTCTGTGAACACCTCAACACCAAGGTCAGCACTTCTAACCTTCACAGTAGCCCACAGCAAAGGCCCTCCTCTGCTGCTTTCTTGTTTTTGACTTTTTTTTTTTTTTACAGAGAAGAAAATGGGCCAAAGGATATAGTTTCCCAGAGTCCCACGAGTAAATGGGGAACGTGGGCTTTAGAGTCAGGACATGTGGTAGAGAACGCTTTGCATCCGCATCCCACCTCCCTTTACTGTGCAGTCCGGGACAGGCTGCTTTAACTAACAATGGAGACAACAGCAGCGGCCCTCTCTTGGGGAGTAGAGCTGGGGCATTTGCAATCTGCCTCAATAGATTTCGGTGTTAAGTGGGATTTCTGGGTGCTGGTGGCACCTGTGTTCTTCATGAGAAAGTGAAGATTTTCCAGTTCAGAGAGAAAGACACAGAAAAGTCTCCTCCTCCTGTGCTTCAGCAAAAAACAAGTGTAAAAACTCCCGAACTGTGAAAAAAATGATTATTCAATACTGACCACATAATTAATGAGGACATGAATGTTTTTTCGAGACACCTATGATATAATGTCTGAAGTCTTTATTTTATGTGTACGGCTGTTCCCTGCATGTCTGTCTGTGAAGTATGTGCACGCAATGCCTGCAGAATCCACAAGAGGGCATCAGATCCCCGGGAACTGGAGTTACAGATGGTTGTGAGCTGCCATGTGGGTGCTGGGAATTGAACTCAGGTCCTCTGGAAGAGCAACTGGTGCTCTTAACCTCTGAGCCATCTCTCCAGCCCTCTCTCCTTGTGTTGTTTTAAGCAGAGTACTGCATTTCTTAACTGAACTCAAAGAACAAACTGCGCATGTGGTGTCCTAAGCCAGGACACTGGTGCACCGGCGGCTCCCATTCCAGTCCATGAAGCGTGAGTATGTGTGAGACAGGATCATTCTCGGCTACAGGCACAACCCAGCATGTCTGACAGTAGGGTCACTATAGCTCAGCCCAAAGAGATGGTGACTATTTATTGGGTCTAGGCTGCCAGAGGAGTAGTTAATACCTAAAGCTCATAATTAAAATTATAATGTTTAACATAAAAGTATTAATATGCCATTTTAAGAAAAGTAAGTATTTCTCCAGCTTTGCAAAGACGCTGATAGTCTAGCTGTCAGAAAGATCTCTTGGGCTTTAGGAGGCCTTGGTTCCAGTTTCACTTATACATACACATACACAAGTTACCAAATCTCTCTCTGAGGACAAAAATTACCTACTTTATAGTGTGGTCACAAAAATTAAGCGATAGTAAGATGTGGTGGCATGTCTATAGGCCCAGTACTTGGGAGGGCGAGGCTGCAGGATATTGAGTTCAACACCATCCTGGGTTACACACTGAGAACAAGGCCAATTGGAACTACACAGGGAAACCTTGTTTCAAAACAAGCAACCAACCAAACAAAACCCAAGGGCTAGAAAGAAATGTAGCTCAGTCATAGAGCACTTGCTCAGAATGTGCAAGGTCTTGGGTTAGACGCCCAGTATCACACACAAAATATGGGTAGTTGGTAGATACATAAATAAGAAAATCACAAGGAAGGGAAAAATAACTAATAACTTTTCATCCCAAAGGCAACTTCTCTGACCTTCCCCTCTATGTCTGTCTTTATGTGGATTTGACCACATACTACAGAGCCGATACGTCCTACTTTGTCTGGTTCTTCATGGGCTGTTAATGCAACTGACCCATTTCTCACACCATAAACAACCAGCCCTAACTGAAGCATTATGGCTTCTAATAAAACAGTGTTGCTGGTTATGAAGACGCTGAGAATGATATGTTCTTGCCTACTGCCTCTTCCTGTCACGTTGGAGCTCTGATCTCCTGGCCTTGGGACCTCCATTCTATCACCATCATCACTCAGGATCACTTAGAGAACCTCCTAAGTGCCTATGTGGTACCAGACACTAGGCTCCTCCAAAGGCCCCCAGGAGGAACTCTGTAGGCCACAGTACAGAGGAAATGAAGCTGTACTCCACAGCCATCTGCTTAACTGAACCTAAAAAACATTTTTCCCACGGAGTACAACAGAAGCCACTCACCAAACCAAACCTAAGCAAACCCAACTCAACCCAACCCAACTCAACCACCTAAGCAAACCCAACCCAACCAAACCTAACCAAACACAACCAAACCTAACCCAACCCAACCAAACCTAACCCAACTCAACCAAACCTAACCAAGCATAACGAAACCAAACCTAACCAAACACAACCAAACCTAACCCAACTCAACCAAACCAAACCTAATCAAACCCAACCCAACTCAACAAAACAAAGCCGAAGCTGAGCCAACTGTCAGGACACTTCCTGGACATCTCATCCCTTTTCTTTGGGGGAAAATGTCAGCTTTGTTATTTGGCTTATAAACCATAAACCTACCGGTACAACAAAATTCAGCTCTGAATATTTGAATTTTTGAGCTATCCTGACTTTCCACTGATACCAATTCTTGTTTGTTTTCCCAGAGACTTTAACTATCTAGGTATAAAGACCACAATTTACCCTAGAAACATAAATCAGTGAAAATCAATACAAAAATAGAAGTGTAATATAACAGTGATATCTTTGTTTGTTTCGGCCGGCTCTCTGGGCTGGAGGACTTGAGTCACTGTTCATCATTAGCTGTCATCATAACTTTAAATAATCAGGTCTCCAGAAGGGAAACAGCCAACTCAGCGAATAGAGACCATGTTAGAACTAACTGGAGGAACAGGATTGGGTCTTCAGAGGGTAACACTTCTAAAAAATAATCTATAGGCTGGTCTAGAGGTGTAGTCAGTGGGAGAGGTTTGAGCTCCTATGAAGAAGACCCTGGTCGGATCCCAGCACCAAATTCAACAGCCATGACGCAGAAAGGAAGGGGACATTTGCAGCTCGTACGTATCTAAGGGACATGGCATTGTCCTTCTAAATAAAAGGACAGAGAGATGAAGCAACCTCAAACACATTCAAACTCGAACTTTTTTCTTTTCCATTTTCTTCCACCTAGTGTGTGGTGCTGGAGAGGAAACCCAGGGCCGGCGGCATGCCAAATGCCTTGTCTTCCATTAAGCTACATATGCCAGCCCTATCTTGTGGATTTTTATCTGTACAGCCAACAACTGCCCTAAAGTCCTAATACAGATCACTCAGAAATATTTCACCCCCCATTATCCACATTCTTTCACACATGCGTCATGCTAATTAAAGGGCTGGCTGTCTTCATGCTGTTAGACACTGAGAGGTTAGAACAATGGACGCATGCTGCGTCAGGGCTCACACCAGCTGCAGAGGCATGGAAGACCTTCAAGAGTTGGAGGTGGGAATGGTTAGGATTACTGAGGTATAATAACTGAAAACTTTAAAAAGAGCTTAGAATTTAAAGAAATGCTAAGACATGGCTTTTCCCAAAGAGGGGACTTTGAGCCCTTAGACAATTCTCTAAAGCTATTATCCACTACTGCTCCAGAGCCTGAAAACTCACCCCGTTTAATCTCATCTTCGGCTTCCCTTGCCTCCCTCCCCCAACCTCCCAC
Source organism: Peromyscus eremicus (assembly GCF_949786415.1). Lineage (NCBI taxonomy): Eukaryota > Metazoa > Chordata > Mammalia > Rodentia > Cricetidae > Peromyscus > Peromyscus eremicus. Next base: position 2,658,719 of record NC_081436.1, read on the forward strand.
TTCCCCCTCTCCTCATTTCTTCCCATCCCGATGCTTTCTGAGACTCTCGGTCCAGTGCTCTCTTGGTCTCAAGCGCTGGCCCGGCATACTGCATGAATAATCCTCTTTGGAAAAAAATCACATCTCATCCTTGTAGAGAGGCAGAAAATTATTCAAAAATAGTATTTAAAAAAATAGAAACAGTAAGGTCTTTAAATTCAAAGCTGTTTTCCTAGTAGGAAAAGACGACGGAAGAGAAGCAATGACTTCGGATCGGCTCAGACTAGGTGGTGGCAACTGGTCAGTTCCATTCCATTAAAGCAGGTGTGTGTGGGGGCGGGGGGCGGGGCAGATTTACCCAGGTGGAGGGAAAGAGAAAGGGGTAAATAAAAGGAGCCCGGAAACAAGGAAGGCGGGGCAGGAGGAAACGAAGCAAAGTCTAAGTAAAGGAGTAAGGGGAGATTAAGGGGAGTAAGGGGCGGATGGAAGGGAGGGACGGGCAGGGGCGTTAATCAGAATGGAGAGCAGCCCAAGAGGCGGGCGGGCGCAGGAGCAGAGACTGCCATGCCTAGCCTGGTCCACTGTGTACTTCCTTACGCTGTCCGTAGCTGCCTTATCTATTTTCACCTCAGGCAGGAGCCGCCCGATGTGCGAGCCGGGCCCGATGAGCGACACCACGCCGTTGCAGTCCACCGTGCTGTTGCGCTTGACGCTGCGCCGCAGGCTGGGGAAGATGCGCGAGGAGCGGCTGCACTGGCTGTAGCCGCTGTAGCCGCTGTAGCTGCTGCGGCGCTCGCGGGCCCGGATCGGGATGAACAGCGAGTCGCGCCGGCCCTCGCTCTCCTCCACCGTGCTGTGCTCGTCGTCCGCGAACTCGTTCTCCGAGCCGGGGTCTCGGAACCGCCCGGGGCCCCGGAAGCTGAAGATGCTGCTTTTGCTGTTGTGGCGGGAGAGGAAGGGTGAGCCCGGGATGCTCAGCAGCGACTGGGAGGGCAAGGGAGAGAGAAAGAGAGAGAGAGAGGGTGTGAGACCAACCAGCAGCCCCATGCACCCCTGCAGGTCTATTACCCTGCACCACTTCACTCTTCCTCACATCCTGCGGCCCACACACCCGGAATCACCAGGCTACTCAGCTAGCTGGGTGGACCCTGCACGCAAATTACAGGATTTTTGTTTTTGTTTTTTGTGGGTTTTTATTTTATTTTATTTTTTTTTTAATGTGCTTACTACCAACTCTCACAGAAAGTGCTTTTAAACACTGCCCAAGTTAAGACTCCACAGCCCGTCTAGCAAAAGTCGTTAGAGGTACCACACCTCTGGCCCTCTCTCCATGTGTACCTGTCTGGAGCTCTGATAACACCACAAAACGCTGCTGTTTAGTCAGCTGGCACGTGATATATACCGCCTCCACTTTAAAGTCAACATCTTTTAAAATCAGAATTGTAAGTGGTTGTGAATAATTTATTTCCCAATTCAGTTAGTTGTAAATTATGTAATTCCCAGCACTCACATTTTCAAGTAAGACTCTTTATCAAGTTTTTAATTTCTTTTTATCCTTTTTATCAACACATACTCCTATTGCACATTTCCTCCAAAATTTTACGAAAGTGAATTTTTATGCTTAAATGTGTTTTATTGGTTACCACTGTGTACTGCTCTGCATCAAAAAACTATAAATTGGCAACCTTAAAACTTTCTTCTGTGACCATGAGTCCCTAAGATATTCTTCAAATTCTCTCATATTCAGTTTTTATTATAATATTATGAATGTAATTGATCACACTACACACACAGTATACACTTGACAAGCAGGTGACTTAAAGGCAGTTATTAATTGATGAGATGGCTATTTTTCATTGTGCTTACTGTTTGTTGACAGGATTACTTAGGAGTGGAAGGAGACAGTGCTCACCCACGCCCATCCTATAATAATCCACTTTAAGTGTTGGGAAGCTTTATCCATGCAAATATAATCTTGGAAAGAATTGTGTTATAATGTCATATAATGAACTCTTTCCAAGTTATACGCCAAAACCCACACGACAAACCACCAGTCAGATGTAGCAGAAGGATCTGTCAGCTGACAAATCCATTCCCCTTTGCACCCTGTTGAGAGCAGTGAGCTTGCTAGCCCATGGACATGCTACCTGGCTGGAAGCCGTCCCTTCCCCGACCGCTGAGGCCCCCAGGAAGTGTGTGCTATGAACAAGTCTGGGGACAATGGTTACTCTTTCACTTAAGACGGCTAACACAGCAGAAAAGGGAACACTCAAAACCATGTTCTATTTCCATTACTGTCGGCATTTTAAAATAAAAAGATTTTATCACAGTGCGTGCTTTAAATACGCTGATCAGTCTTAAGGGTGCAGACAGCCCCCTTAGTTTATTGGGAGTCTGCAACATGATCTAATTGACAAAGTGTTCTCAATGTCAAAGGAAGTGGTCAATTTGGACTTGTTTTCATTTGAAAAAGTGTGACCTCATTTTTCATTTGTAATATATGTGTTTCCCTCACAGTAACCCAGTCCTGAACTCACAACACTCCAGAGCCTTTGTAATTACCCCTAACAGACACATGGAAGGAAGAGATGAATTGAGAAAGTCTCACAGAGGAGTTGGGGTTCCTGTGTTAGAGAACATTTTGTAGGCACTGATGCGTTCAATTTTCCTTTTATCCGACATCCTTGAGGAAATGAACCATACAGGCAGCCTAGGATGAGAAGATGGAGCTTCTAAAAAGGGAATTGGGGGGAACCATACACACACCACATACACACACATACACCCCCCACACATACCACATATACACCACACACACATACACCCCCCCACACACACCACACACTACATATACACCACACACACACCACATACACACAAATACACCCCCCACACATACCACATATACACCACACACACATACACCCCCCCACCCCCCCCCCCACACATACACACACCACATACACACACACACACACCACACACTACATATACACCACACACACATACCACATACACATATACACACACATACACACATACCACATAGACTCACCCACCCACATACACACACCACATACACATACACACACACACCCACCACATATACACCACACACACACCACATCACATACACACACACCACATACACACACATGCACACCACACACCCACACACACATACACCTCCCCAACACATACACACACATACACACCACACACCATACACACACACACACACACATACACACACACACACACACACACACACACACACACACACACACACACTGGGGAGCTTTGGGCCACAGGGCTTGATCTCAGGCACAACTCTATATAGGTTAAAGGTTAGGGGATCCGGTTCCTGAAAACTAGTTTGCAAAGTATTCCCGTGTTCCCAGGGAGAGGAAAGCCCAGCGTGAGAAGCACTTCTGTAAGAGAGCAGCTTGTTAAACGACTGACCCAGGACTGTGCTCGCTGCTCTGTGGGACTAGCTTTACCAAGTAAGGTTTCTGAGGGAACTTTCACAACTCAAAACTGCAGCAGGAGTTCTGCCTTAGAGTTTAGGCCTAATTTTCTGCTAAGACAACAGCTGAGTCAACAGACATTCTCTGTGCTGTCAATAATGCACGCCTTTAATCCCAGCACTCGGGAGGCAGAGCCAGGCGGATCTCTGTGAGTTCGAGGCCAGCCTGGTCTACAGAGCAAGATCCAGGACAGGCACCAAAACTACACAGAGAAACCCTGTCTCGAAAAACCAAAAAAAAAAAAAAAAAAAAAAAAAAAATTCTATTTCTGGTTCTATGCTCCGAGTGTCCCTAGCTCCCGTCTCTCCCTGCGATGGACAAAGCCCCTGTCCCTAGGGTTGATGTTCTCTGAAGAACTCTGTTCACCTGCTGTGTGGTCTTTTCCTGACTCGGCTCTAAGGAACCCACAAACTTCTGAAACCTGTCTGAATTTTGTCCCTGGAGCCACATGAAGAAACTCAGTCAGGGCTGGGGATGCAGTTCAGTAACAGTGCTTGCCCAGGTTCTACCTGCACCCCAAAAGTTTAAAAAAAAGGAGAAAAAGAAAAAGTAAAAAAGAAAGGAAATTAGAGTCATGCGTCCCTGCCACCTACGTGACGGTGATGCCACTGCGGACCACTTAGATGCTACATGTTGGTCGTGTGGGAAGTGGCCGAGTTCAGCACCATCTCTCAGTACCCTCACTGTTCCACCACAGAGGGGCCGGCACTCTGGTTGATTCCAGCATCCTGACTGGATCTTGTTTGTGAGTGAGAGCTGGCACTGTACGGGTACACACGTGGCCAGCGCCTACACTTCCTTCTTCCAGTCGGTGCTGTCCACTGAGCACTGGATCAGGACCTCTCTACTTCACTCGAGGCTTCCTTGGGCACCCTCCTCGGGTTACTGCTTCCTTCCCCTGAACCTGCTCTTCTCACTGTGTGCACTGAGCACAACATTCACAGATCAATGCTAACACAAAACTTACTGGCTTACAGTAGGACGGATGAACACTAGGAAATTTTATGGCAATTAACATTGTCATAACATCAGAGAATATGGTAATTTTTCTAGAAATTCATTGTTACGTTTTACAATAGTATCAGTGCATGAACAATTGGAGAAAATAGAAACTAGTCCTTCACCACAGACAGTTTGGTAAAAACGACTGGCTGGAAGATGGTGTCTTAAGACACAAAGATGAAAGCTGGGCATGCTGCCATCCTAGAACTGAGGAGGCTGAGGCAGGAGGATCACAGGTTTGGGATCCGGTTAGGCAATCACATCAAGACCCTATCTCAACAGTAACAAGGACCTCCTTGAGAAGGCTTTGCACTTCTGTCGCAGACAGCTGCTCCACAATGTGGAGGGCCTGTCTCCAGGAAGGAACAGTCCAAGTAGGGGAGGCAGGTTTGAGAAAGCACAAGGCTGGAGAGTCTGAAACAATGTGGGGTCTATGTGAGCTGTAGAGGGGGTACTTAAGCACTGGGCACTCAGCCCTAGAATGGTTTGGGGTGGGGAAATATTAGCTTATAAACACAGGAAATAGCTAGAGGCAGTGGCTGTGGATTGGTTAAGTTACGATAAAAGGCACATTCAAAAGCGACTATGAGTGGATAGAAGAGAAATTTAATAAACTGTGCTGAGGCACAAACATCTGAGGACTTCACTAGAAGGGCAGACGGACCAACAGAAACAGGAGCATCTTTGCTATTTCCACAGTCATCTTTGATAATCTGAACCCTGGACGGGCAGGCAAGCCTCCTCCAAGATGGACTGTATTTTACTCAACTTCATTGTTTCCCTCAATTGTGTGCCAGGCAGCCAGCCCACCTCCAGGACTCTACCTCTCCACTGCCAGTACACTCCTCCTTCCCAGGGTGCAGCTGGCTGCTCTTCAGTCAACTCCCTAACCCTGGCACAGCACTCAGACCCTTCTCTAGGTGCAGCGGCCTTTTTATTGTTAGATCTCCTTGGATTCATCGACAAGCTCCTTCCTTAAGGGCACAATGCCTTTTTTAAAATCTCTGTACCTCTTGGACTGCTTAGCATACAGTAGACTTAACTAGATTACATGGCTTACATTCTGATTACCGCTGCAAAGTGGCCACACGCACGTGTAATGGGCCCCTGTTCCACCCTGGACTGGATCATGTCTCACTGACACTGCCTTGTGAGCTAACCGCCACCTAAAGAAAGACGTTTTATTTGACAAAGAAATTTAATTTTATTTAATAAAAACCGATTGTCCCAAGGCCATGGCTCTATTAACTCCTGGGATCCAATCAGGTTTATGAAATGAGCAGGACTTACTTCTTATTTTCAACCAACTAAGTGCCCTGGCTCTTCCCTGATGGTCACACCATAGCTACTTAAGAAACGTGGCTTCTGTAGATTTTTCTTGGAAGAATAGCCCTCGGGTGCTCTGGGCTTTATGGATGGAGCCTGCATTCTCCACACAAATCTGTAGATACCCACAGGCTTGTGACCACTGGCTGTTTGAAATATGATAAATACATAGGTGGTTTTAAATTCTGTTTCATTCTCCTCTCACGTTTCCTTTCCCCTAGCACAGTGATTCCTAAAATGTGATCTGAGGACTTCCAGTGGTCCCTGAGGTCTATCCAACCACCCTCCCTCCCAATCAGGTCAGAACTATTTGATGATAACACTGATAGGATAACTACTTTAATCATTCTTATTTTCTTATAAGCATCCCAGGGATACTGTGGGCTGATAGCTTTGCTATATTTGAAGACTTTTAAGAGTTTTAACACTTTATTTCAACATTTGGAAGATCTTGTAGCCAAGGGGTTCAAAGTTTGGCAAAGAATAATGCATGTTGCCATCATTCATGGTTTAAGAACTGTGGGTACAAAACAGCAAAGGATTTTAGCATATGAGCATGTGGAAGTTTAAAATACATACACAAATAAGTATCTTTAAATTTTCTTAAATATAATTTCTAACAAGATAGATTAAAATACTTTTTAAAAGGCAGTGTGGGGCACTCAATCACTTGTACATTTACTTTGTGTGTGTGTGCTGTTGCACACGTGTGCTGTAACTCATGGGAATCTGTTCAGGTGGGTCCAGGATTTGAACTCTGGCGGTCAGCCTTGGCAGCCAGCTTCTTTACCCACTGAGCCATCTCACCGATCCCTGACTAATTGAAAAGATATAAAGGTATTCTAAGACCATAAGGATCTGAAAGCTTCCGCAACAGAATAAACAGGCTTCACAAAACAAAAACACAGCTTTGACATAGTATTTATCAAACTGCCATGAACCCGCAAATGGAGAGCAGTAAGACGGGAGCAGGGACATGGGAGATGTCGGAGGAACAGACACATACCTGGACTGTGTTATGGAAAACTAAAAACAAAAACTGTTTGCTTGTTTTTCGAGACAGGGTTTCTCTGTGTAGCTCTGGCTGTCCTGGAACTCAGAGATCCACCTGCCTCTGCCTCCTGAGTGCTGGGATTAAAGGCGTGCGCCACTATGGAGAGCTAACTGAAAATTCTTAAACGATGTCTGTGCACCAGTTAGTAGATGGCTGGGGCAGAAGTTCTAGAGTAGAGGGAACTGAGTCCAGATCGTGGCTCTCGTGCCTATTAGTGTCACACCCTGAATACATTAGCAAGTCTCTCTAGGTTTCGTTTCCTTCAGCCCTTCAAATACAGTCAGAGGAAGTGCAGGCGAGTCTCAGGACAAAGAGCTTGCTGCCATGCGGGGTGTCTAAGTCCGAGCCAGTCTTGGCAGGTGGCCATGGCCGCGAGCAATCCTCCATTTTTCAAATGGAGAAATTAGAGGACGTGAACCCTTTCATGCAAAGCAGGACATCTCAGAACCCAGTTTTATTTTCTAAGCGAGGGAGCAATCAATGTGACTTTGCTAAAGCCTATAGATTAATCAGAGAGCATTCAATAGCCAAGCCTGGGATCAGTGAGGTATTCATCATGGAGCGCAGTGATGTTCTCAAGACAAGGACAGAGCCACAACAGAGCTGCAATCACAGTCCCCAAAAGAGCAGGAGCAGGAGGAAGGGGATGAAGGTGACACTGAGGTGACTGTCGGGGGCCGTGATGACGTTCTAGAGGGAGTGAAGTCAGGTTTCCACACTGTAAGAGCCCGAGGGCAGGGCTGAGGGTTAACCACCTCAATCTCTAGGACCTAGGACCATCCCTGACTCTTGGTAGATACTCCATAAATTCCTGCTACATGAACAGTGAAATTATATTTCAGAAAGTGACCTCTCCACAGCACAAGACAAAAAGCAGAGAGAGAGAGAGAGAGAGAGAGAGAGAGAGCCTGGAGAAGGCAGAGGGGTAATGGAAACGCTTCGTGAGGTAAGCCCGGACTAACGGGAACAGAAGAAGGGGGTACACAGGAAAGACCTGCCCTGATCAAATGAACAGGACTGGCCAAAACCTAACTGGGGGGCAGTAGACGCCAAGGCAAACGAGTCACCTCTGTGACTAGAACAGAAGACATTGGCTCCACTGCCCCCTCCCTTGTAACTGTGCTCAGCCACACCTAACGAGCTTGCAGTGTTTTCTTGACACAGGAATTAAACGGTCAAATATCTTTAGAACCCAAAGTGGCCCATCACATGCTGATATTTACAGTAAAAAAATAAGTAACTGACAGTTTCTCTGCCTGCCTTAGTCTCTACATTAATCAAAGTGGATAAAACTGGAGGTTTTCAGTACAGTACAAGGTAACTGATGGCACTATATGGCACAACAATTAATTGCTAGAAATTCCATGCTCAAGGAAGACATCCTAAAGACTTTCACAACAGCTATTATTAAAAGCCCCCCTGGTAGACCTTCAGGCTTGCTAATGTGATGTAATCACTAGTGTGAAGGGGCCTGGGGCTTCACTTACAAGGAGGAAGGGCAGGATTAAAGAGTGTTGGCAAGGTGCTGGTGAGGAAGACCAGTGTAAGGATGAGCCCAGGAGCTGCAAGGCCAGGTGGGATGAGAAAGCGCAGTGCTCTAGGCTTGAGACAGTGCAGAGAGTTTACCTGATTCATGATTGAAAACTTCCTCCCTATCCTGTTGTCCGGCAGCCGGAAGCCCTTCCTTCTCATACCATCTTCCGACTCTGACTTAAACACCTTCTCGGGGTCTCCTTTCTCCTCCCCTTCGGAGAGTTCCTTCTGCTTCCTCTTTTTCCGCCTGTTCCGACGCTCCTTGGCACTCTTAGAACTGAGTTTAGAAAGTTCCGAGGAACTCCGCGGAGAGCCAACCCCGTCTTCTCCTTCTTCTTCAATGGCATCTTCCGAGACAGTGCCCGCCGAAGTGGCCATCGCGGCAGCCTGGGAAAGGGGCCAGACAGACCTAGTCAGAAGCACTGTCTGGGGCCACCCATGCCAGCCACTACAGACAGGGACACGAGGGAGCCCGCCCTGGTAAGGAGGAGGCTGTGGTCAGCACTGGATGCTAACACCCTCTGGGTGAGCTTGCAGCCTGGTACACAGGCCTGAGTGACCACAGCACTCATGGCAAGCACGCTGGGATTCCTTAGCAACAGTGGAAATGGATGCTTAGAAACCATATTACATATTATTGGGCAAACACGGCAAAATACATACGTGTATCTGCATATGTGTGTATGTATATATACGATCAGAAAGATAAATGGTAAGAGTAAGAATCACAGTTGTTTCTAAATTTTATTTTTTGCTTATAACTTCATTTTAAATATTAAAAATATTATTCATTATTGTATGTATGTGTATGGTGTATGTGTGTGTGTGTACAGAGATCAGAGGGACAACTTTTATGAAATTGGTTTTTGCATTCCACATTTAATGTGCCCTGGGGCACTCAAACTCAGGTCACCAGGCTTGTGTGGCCAATTTTAAACCCTCTGAGTCATCTCACTGTATCTCCCACTTCTTAAGTGTGCATGCGTGCGTGCTTGTGTGCGCGCGTGTGTGCGTGTGCGTGTGCGTGTGCGTGTGCGTGTGCGTGTGTGCGTGTGCGTGTGCGTGTGTGTGTGTGTGTGTGTGTGTGTACTCTTATGGACAAGTGTGTGCAGTTGGGGCCAGAGGTGATTGTAGGATTCCATCCACCCTGTTCTTTGAGACAGGGTCTCTAACTAGCCTGGAACTTACCAAGCAGGCTAGGCTGGCTTGGCAGGGATCCCTGAGATCCACCTGTCTCTGTCTTCCAGGTTAGTAGTACAAACGTAAGCCATCATGTTTGGATTTTATGTGGGTTCTGGGGATAAACTCAGATCCTCAGGATTGTGTGGCAAGCACTTTATTTGACAGAATTTTCTCCCTAGTTCCCTATATTATCTTTTAAATGAGAAATAATACTCTATGGCCATAGTGAATCCATGATGGGTATCCTAATGTTTTTCTGAACCAAAAAGTGGCTGTATTTGGGGGTTAGACCCATTGCAGAGCACCTGTGCTCAGGATGCAAAAAGTCCTGTGCTCAGTCCCCAGCACTAAGTCAATAACAAACCAGTCTGTACTGACTGGAGCACTAACTACCCATCTGTCATCCTGCACTAACTACTCATCTGTCTTCCTGCACTAACTACCCATCTGTCATCCTGAACTAACTACTCATCTGTCTTCCTGCACTAACTACTCATCTGTCTTCCTGCACTAACTACCCATCTGTCTTCCTGCACTAACTACTCATCTGTCTTCCTGCACTAACTACCCATCTGTCATCCTGCACTAACTACTCATCCCAGTCTTCCTGCACTAACTACCCATCTGTCTTCCTGCACTAACCACTCATCTGTCTTCCTGCACTAACTACCCATCTGTCTTCCTGCACTAACCACTCATCTGTCTTCCTGCACTAACTACTCATCTGTCTTCCTGCACTAACTACCCATCTGTCTTCCTGCACTAACTACTCATCTCTGTCATCCTGCACTAACTACTCATCTCTCTTCCTGCACTAACCACTCATCTGTCTTCTTGCACTAACTACTCATCTCTCTTCCTGCACTAACCACTCATCTGTCTTCCTGCACTAACTACCCATCTGTCTTCCTGCACTAACTACCCATCTGTCATCCTGCACTAACTACCCATCTATCATCCTGCACTAACTACCCATCTGTCTTCCTGCACTAACTACTCATCTCTGTCTTCCTGCACTAACTACTCATCTCTCTTCCTGCACTAACCACTCATCTCTCTTCCTGCACTAACTACCCATCTGTCTTCCTGCACTAACTACCCATCTGTCATCCTGCACTAACTACCCATCTGTCATCCTGCACTAACTACCCATCTGTCATCCTGCACTAACTACCCATCTGTCATCCTGCACTAACTACCCATCTGTCATCCTGCACTAACTACCCATCTGTCTTCCTGCACTAACTACCCATCTGTCATCCTGCACTAACTATCCATCTGTCTTTCTGCACTAACCACTCATCTCCCTTTTCCCAGTCATCACAGACACCGATGCGCTGAGATAGTCAATAGAAGAGCAGTTGCAGTGACAATCGCCGGAGCTCAGCACCGACATCCGGAAGAAGGCGCTGCGCAGAGCCACTCACCTGGGCCTCTTCCTGCTGCTTCTTGAGCTGCTCCAACATTGCTTTGAACTCAGCTTCCTTTTGCTCGGCCTCTTCCAATGTTGCCTGGTTCTGCTCTTCATAAGCCATGGCCACCACAGCCAAGATCAAGTTCACCAAGTAGAAAGAACCCACAAAGATGACCAGGACAAAGAAGATCATGTATGTTTTCCCAGCTGCTCGTAAGGTCTGAAAGACAAAGGCCGCCTTCTCAGTTATTTCCATCGAATGGAGCAGGATGAAAACACACTGTGAGCCCAGCTCCTCAGCAGGGACCACTGCTGGCTGGGTAGGTCAGAGCTGCCTTGCACGGCACTCTGCACCCATCCCATATCCCAGTGGTCAGATGCCTGCCTAATGTTTAACCCTCACTTCCACTGTGGAGAAAATATCCCCTGCATTTTGCTTTCATAGAAACATATTCTACCTGTCTGTCTGTCTGTCTGTCTGTCTAAGGTCTCACAATGCGGCCCTGGTTGGTACAGGACTTGCTATGTAAATCAGACTGGCTTCAAACTCGAGGTGATCCTCCTGCCCTTGTCTCCGGACTGCCAGGACCACAGACCCACATCACAGGCCTAGTTAGCTCATCTTTTTTCTTCCAGTTAGCAAGGATTGGATGGAATCTGCTGTCTGTTATGCCCAACAGTAAGAACTGACTTTGGATTGGAACTAGAAGCCTCTCTTAAAGAGGTTATTTTTGCAAGGAGAGATTTACCTCCCCCTGTCCCGTCCCCCCCCCCCCGCCCGGAGCTGAGGACCGAACCCAGGGCCTTGAGCTCTACCACTGAGCTAAATCCTCAACCCCGAGATTTACTTTTTATTCTCTAACTAACCAGCATCATCAAATACCACAGTCAAAGAGAAAACAATGGATTGTCATGGAGTCATCAGCAACACTAATTTCCTCATTATGACTTGAGTACAAGACACCTGAAGTCATCAGTGTGGCCCAACAGTTTGGGGACCAGCCTTAATCTCACCCACACCACATACCTAGACAAGTCCAAAATTACAGCTCTAAGTCATACTTCAAGATCCCATGGACGGAAATCCCATCATTTTAATACTGGTGGGTACCTTGTACAAACGAGTGTTTGCTATTTCTTAGATGCTCTGACACTGAAACCCTAGCAGATGACTGCAGAGAGCGAGGGGGGACAGCAGGGCTGCAAACCTCCAGGCTGGCCTGAGGCTGTCCAGGTGTCGGCTCCAGTGGACTGCGACTACACATTCAAGACATGGGGCTGAGAGCTGGGTGAATTCACCCACCCTGCTGTGTGGGAGATGCCATTCTCAGATCCTAGTCAATGTCTTCACTATAGGACTGTCACACAGACGTTCCCAACTCATCATATCCTCATACAGACTTCATCACTAAAGAAAAGAGGTATTACTTACCAACTGGTATAAATTCTCCCAATAGTCCTGGGTCATAAGGCGAAATAATGCCAAGAAAGCCCAGCTGAAAGTATCAAAGCTTGTGTAACCATAGTTGGGGTTCCTTCCTGCTTTCATACACTGGTATCCCTCCGGGCATTGCCTGAAGAAAGAAAGGGGTGTACAATGGGATGGGGACCCGGCTTAGTGGAGGAGTACTTACCTAGTAACTCCAAGTCCCTCAATTTTATTCCTGGCAAAACACACACACACACACACACACACACACACACACACACACACACACACAGAATGAGACAGAAAGAAAGTTTAGGAACTTTCAAAATTATCCTACCAAGTCTATTATCAAGAGATAACGGATTACACAAACCCATCTATTCCATGCCCTTGAAGATAGAAATAGCCACCTTTATAGCCAGGAGAACAAAACTGGAAGAAAAATAAGGAGAGGGAGAGAGAAAGGAGGGGAGGGAGAGAAAGAAAGAGGATGAGGAAGAGGAGGAGGAGGAGGAGGAGGAGGAGGAGGAGGAAGAAAAGGAAAGCGAAGAAAAGAACAGCTAGTCAGAGTCTGGGAAGGCCTAGAATCCGAGCAATGTGGCGGCCTTCAAGGATGCACACGCTGAGATCTGTGCACACCTAGCTGCTGGAAGTTCAGTGGGTGGAGCCCATGGACGTGACTTTAGAGACAGGTCAGATTGCTGCTTGTGTGCCAAGCATAAGAACCACTGCCTTACGATATCACAGATCCATATCAATGTATAATTTCAATCAAATTATTAATTGATTAATTATTAATTCAAATCAGCTACTACTGTCAATGACAAATACTTAAGTTAAGCTCAGGTCTTCTTGGTTGTCTGTTCAACACTTGCTGTGCTGATCTAAGTTATGGAGATTAATGATGTAAATATAAATAAATGATATTGATTATATGATTTCTTCTGCTTTTGGACTCATCTGATGTCTCTTTTAATGTAATTTCTAGTATCTACTTCAATACAGTACTCAACACGACTTCTGGTTGTCCGGGTCACATTAAAACAGCAGGCCAGTACACAGGGGACCAATGCAGAGTCAGCCATCGCCACCCTACATGCGTTTACAGAGCAGTTGTGTGGGTAGTATTTAACAGGCCCTTACAGTAACCCTGTGAGGAAGAGAGCACAGCTTAGTAGATCTCTGTCACGGAGGAGGAAACGGAGACTTGACTAGGTCGGATGTCTCGGCAACATTCTTAGCTCTAGTGTGCTCTGGGTTGTCCTGGGATGTTGAACTCTCACAAGACAGTGTCCTTGTTGCATATTGTACTAACTGTGTGACTAGAGGAGGAGAGGGTCCACAAGAGGCAGGCAAGCTACTTGGTGCTACAGAGTTCCCCTTATCTTCCCACATCTTTGACTGTAGTTTGAGATTACTGATGCATTCACCTTCTAGTGAAATGCCAACTCTGAATGGTCAAATATGAAACAGAAAGAAAATCTGAGTCAGCCGATAGGTCAGACCCATGTGTAGGACCCAGTATGAGAGCATAAAGAAAGTGAGGCTATTGCTCATTTAGACCCAACTCATACTAGGCACATTAATGAAGAATAACAACAGGTGAGCTACTTACCCAGCATCGGAACTGTTCCCACAGAGCAAGGGCTCTAGCATGCCAGGAACCGTGTAAAAGTTTGCTAGAAAAGTTGGAAGAGGCAGGAAATGAATAGGCAGATTTCAGTGAATGAGAGAATAAGGTTACACAGTCCCTAGCCTGCCAGCAGGAGCAGCTATTGATTTTAGCTCATATAAATCTTTCCCAGCAGCAGAAAGCTGATGAGAATCCCTCCCCTTAATGATCTCCTGTATATGTCTACAGCAGAGCTACCCCGAAAGCCCTCGAGGTGATACTGCATTCTCAGGCACTTGACTCCCTGGTATTTCAGCTCTGTATGCCGAGTTCTGCAATTTGGATTACAGGGTCTGAGTCAGTGGTTCTCAACCTTCCTGATGCTGCAACCCACTCATACAGCTCCTCACGCTGTGCTGACCCCAACCATAAAATTATTTTGTTGCTACTTCATAACTGTAATTTTTCTACTGCTATGAATCCTAATGTAAATATCTGATAAGCAGGATATGGTCCCAGGCGGGACAGAAACTTCCATCCAAAGATGTGTGACCCCCCCCAAGTGGGTCTCAACCCACAGGTTGAGAACCACCGATTTAAAGTAAGTTTCTGAAATCTTCATCCCTTTATATAACTTCACCCTTTTATCCTTGTAGTATTTTTACCAAGATGTTCTAAAATTCCGCACTAGACATAAGTTGCCATGTCCTACTTTAAATCAGAAGGCTCTGCCCCCAAGATCTCCTTTGCAATACTTTCTTGAGGCTACTTAATTGATTTTATTTCTCTCGTGTGACTAGTGGTGATACTGCTTTTTTTTGTTGTTGTTGTTAATAGAACTATCATTACACCAAATTCTCTTTAATGCAAGACCCCACAGTGATTTGATTCCTCAAATGAAGTTATTCAAACTCCTTAACTGAAGTAAGATCAAATCGTATCTCAGAGATCACCTGACTCCCTAGACAAGACCTACTGCAAAGCTCTTGCTGGCATTAAGGAGCTTTGGTTCATAAGCATAGTCTAGACTGAACGCGTGACTGTTCCAGGTAACCCAGCAACAAAAAGCAGCTTATTGAGAGTCTAGACATGACTTCGAAAGCACAAGTTTACGGGTACATGTGAAGACAGTTTAAGCGTTCACTTGGTTTCCAAGGACTGAAGCTTAGTCAGGTGTAGTGGTGAACACCAGCACTTGGGAGGCAGAGGCAGGCAGATCTCTGTGAGTTCAAGGCCAGCCTGGTCTACATAATGAGCTTCAGGATAGCCAGGGCTACATAGTGAGGCCCTGTCTCAAAATAAAATAATAATAATAATAATAATAATAATAATAATAATAATAATAATGAAGGACTTGAGAGCGTCTGCACAGTCCCGCCTTGGACAAAGGGGAATGGCTTCTCAGGCCAGGAGGCAGTGCTGAGCCTTTCTGGGCCGGGCCACTTTGTGTAGCTCAGCAGTGGCTCCTGACAAGTAACCGTGGGTCAAGCTTCCCTCCTGCAGCGCAGGGGACACCTACTTTTATTGTTGATATACTCTTCCCAGTCAAAGCCTCTGGTGCCATTTTCAAGGTAGCTCTCGTTGAAGTTTATGGGCCACACCACACACTTGTTTCGAAGGTTCCCCATGAACAGCTGCAGGCCGATCAGGGCGAAAACGCTCAAGCAGAACACGGTCAAGATCATCACATCGGACAGCTTCTTCACAGACTGAATGAGGGCACCCACAATTGTCTTCAGGCCTGAAGAGACAGAACCCCCCCAAACCAGAGTCAACTCAAGTCCTCCCTACTTCCCCGAGCCCTCCCCCAACTTAGTCCTACCTCCAACTTTCCCACAGCACCCCCCTTGAAATACGGCCACTGCATCTTGACACACAGAATGAGTAGGTAGAATTATCAGTTTCCAGAAGGATCCATTTCTAAGTCAATAATCCTTTTCAAAAGAAATGAAAGAAGCTGCTTCTATTTAGCATGTGGCTCCTTCCTCCCTGGACGCACTTCCCTCTCCCCGGGGCCTTCCCACAGGCTGGTCCCTCCTCCCAGATGCTCAATTCCTGCCCTCCCCACCTAACTCCTCCTTCCCCGTCTGGTCTCAGTGAAAGCACGGCCCCAAGAAGCCCTCCCTGCCTCCCAGGCTCACCTCCCTCCCCTACCATTGCTATTGCTTCAGCAGAGCCTTCTAGTCTCCCTGTACCATCTGCCAGGGTTCTAACTCATTTTCTGTCTGTCTCGTCCACAGTTGTAACATAGTGTCTAACTCACAATAAATATTTGTTGAGTAAACAAATGAAAAAGGTCCAGGGACTAAGGAGGTTTCCAAGTTCGAAAGGGAACCACTGAACAGTTTATAAGCCAGTGAGAAGCAAGAAGGTACAATATCTTTTCCGAAGATCTCTGGAAACGCCAATGTATTGAAAAGATTAAGTGTTATCAATACAGTATTTACAGTTTGCCTTTCCATTACTGCTTGCTGCAGTAATCTTTCTTGTGTTCTATATTAAGAACAAAACGCTTGTGACTCATTTTAATGTAAGGTTTTATTTTATTTTACTTTTGTGGTTGGTGCTGGGAATTGAATTCAACGTTTTGTGTATACCTGGCACATGCCTCCCAAGGAGTTACGGTATACCAGTTCGAATTTGAGGTTTAAAATGTGAGACAATGAGTTCAAATTTAAACTTGACGACGGCCACTCCCACATTGCATAGGGAGATATCAGTGATGGGAGACACATAAAAATATAAGTTTATGGTGCTTGAGCCAAAAGAGTCTATGTGTGGCAATCCTCAGCATGCCCCACAGCAGGCGATCATAGGACATGGCCCACAGAACACGGACACTCCTGCAGTGTACAAGATGAGCAAGAGGAGACTCTGAGCCTCGACACACAGGCCTCAGGGATCAGCTTTTGATGGCAAGAAAACAAGGCTGGCATTCCAGAGACCGCTGATGTGAGCTTTGCTGGCCCTGGCTGGGTGGGTGGGTGGGTGGGTCATCACTAACCCTAATCAAGGTGCGCCACTTACACTATCATCTGAGCGCTACAGCCAACCTCTGGGCTCTCAGCATTTTACCTTTAAAGTGATAATTAGAGTGAGGAGGCTGTGTTGACGTCAGAGCATCTGACTAGTGCTGTGGGATGTTCTGTATGGCAAATGTGTTGCTGATTAGTCAATAAATAAAACACTGATTGGCCATTGGCTAGGCAGGAAGTGTAGGCGGGACAAGGAGGAGAATAAAGCTGGGAAGTAGAAGGCTGAGTCAGAGAGACACTGCCAGCCACCACGATGACAAACAGCATGTGAAGATGCCGGTAAGCCACGAGCCATGTGGCAAGGTATAGATTAATGGAAATGGATTAATTTAAACTGTAAGAACAGTTAGCAAGAAGCCTGCCAAGGCCATACAGTTTGTAACCAATATAAGTCTCTGTGTTTACTTGGTCGGGTCTGAGTGGCTGTGGGACTGGCAGGTGACAGAGATTTGCCCTGACTGTGGGCCAGGCAGGAAAACTCAAGCTACAGACTAGCACAGGGAAGGCCCTGGTTTCCATCCTCAACGCCACCAGAAATAAATGAGTAAATAAAGAGACAGTCGCAGCTGACTACCAGACCGCTGTGAGGATTGAGCATGTTTCATACTTAACAGAGCAGCTGGTGCACGGTGAATGAGGTTAATTATTATTGTCTGAGCCTCAATTTATTCATCTATAAAGATTTGCAATACCAATTTCATTGAATTGTCATGACATTTAAGTAAAATAACAAATATAAAAAAATATCTAATGCAGGACATGACACAGATCATGTATCACATATCATCATTTTTATATCTAGTGCCCCCTCAAGACTTGGCTGGGATAATGTCCCTGCTCAGGGCTAACCCCAAGTGATGATGCACTAATGGGTGCTTGGACATGCCTTTTGGACCCCTGTATTTTGCAAGTGACTATCTAAAATGCTTAGAGTTAAGCCCAACAGAATTTTCTTCCTAAGTCCAACAGTAGCAACGGACATTGTGCCTAGTCTAGAATCTGGCACAAAACAGGCGGTTTAATAAATTTTTACTGAAAGAGTGAATAATAGAGAATTTTTTTTCTTACAGATAAAAAGAAAGGCATCTAAGGGGGAAAGTGTACAGAGGCCTGGGCCTTCTTACAGCATAGCCTTCCCTTGAGGCTACAGACCTAAGGGGAAGAGAGCTTGCCTGGGTTCCAGAGACACAGCTTTCTACTCAGACTCTACCCCACAGGGCTGTGCAGAAGAGGAGTCGGCAAGGCACCGAGCAGGTCAGTCACTATTATAACCTGCCGTGGCTATGATAGGTCACAAACTTGAGGTCACTTCTCAGAGCTTCAGTTCTCTCCCATGGGATTGCATGGCAGTGGGCAGTGAAGGAGAGAAACTGATGAATCTTCTCTCAGTCTTTAAAGATAGGGTGGAGATTCAAGAAATGAGCTGTCACCGACCTTTTATGCCCAAGGCCTGTGATTGCACAGCTAGGTACACCAAGTAGAAGATAGTTATCAAGAAGTGTCCCAGAGTTATGCAACTGAGTTCCGTACCACTTCTGAAAATGGAAATACCTCGTTATATTTGGACTGGTTGGGGTAGGCCTACACTGGGCCAATAATCCAAGTTCAGGCATCTAAGCTACTGAAGAGCGATTCCGATAGAACAACTTGGTGGATACCCGAAGAATGGCTGCCATGTTTCTTCACCTAGACTTTTTAAGAAAGAACTTTTACAGCTACCTCTTTTAAAGGCACCACACAAGTGTCTATCTGGACACTGGATGATCATCGAATGCCCCTGGCATTGCTATTTTAACTGAACCAAAAAGGGTGCTGTTACTTACAACATCAAGAAGAACTTAAAACTACAAAACATACACAACAAAAGGACTTGTTATAAATAAAGTGAATCAATCAATAAATCATATAATTTCACCATGACTCTGACCTGATTTTCCAGGGTGGGAAATCTTTGGGTGTTCCAAGTCTGTATAACAAGAAATTCTAGGCCACAAGCTCTAACTGTCCCTGTCCCTGGGGATGTGCTGTGAGCAGCTCTGTTTGTCCAAGGTGACTCTCTCTTGGTACTTATGGATGACAGGGTGGACCTCTCACCTAAATCCAGACCTTTCCTATAAGGATCTGGAGCAGGACAAGGGACAGTCATCTGACCACGTGGCAGAAATATTAACAGATAAAACCGAGAACAAGGCAGCAGCCACACTGTGTCACTTTAAGATGTGCTTGACAGAGGAAAGGAATTTGTATTTGAAGAAAGAAAAGAGACAGACATGTGGAGAGAGAGGGGTGGAGACAAAGAACTTTGGAGTCTCTAGGGTCTCCTGGATCTGCATTCTGCTGGCCCCAGAGGTGCACAATTGGAACCCGTGGCCTTCCAGTAGAGCTCCTGCCTGAGGCCTGGCACTTACGTCCTAGAGATGGGCCTGCCACCGTAGGTGGCTTACTGTCCCTTTTCCATCAGCCACATGTCTCAGCTGAAGAAATCTGGAAACGTA
The DNA here is from genome assembly GCF_949786415.1 of Peromyscus eremicus. Lineage (NCBI taxonomy): Eukaryota > Metazoa > Chordata > Mammalia > Rodentia > Cricetidae > Peromyscus > Peromyscus eremicus. Next base: position 2,678,307 of record NC_081436.1, read on the forward strand.
AGTCCACACAGCTAAAAACCCTTCCCTCAAGCGTTCTGATGTCCGAGGCTTAGATCGTCATGCTGGTGAGTTTGGTTTGCTTAAAAAGTGGAAAGTGGAAACTTAGCTGGAAATGACATTTCAGCTGCTTGTACTTCACAGAGGCTCAGAGAAATCCATCTTAGTTGGGCAAGAGGAATCAGTACGCCACATTAACAGCAGCCATCTACAAAGCCATCACACTCTGAGACCTCATCCAGACCCCAACGAGAAGGGGCCCAGGGGAGAGAAATGTGGTGTGGCCTGAGGCGTGCAGAAGGATGACACAGATCACAGAGCAGCACCTGGAGCAGCCGCCAACGGTACACAGATCTCAGGCCTTCTTCCCACGGGGCTGGTAACAGAACCACCACATTCACAGAGACATCAGTGTGACTTGTAGGGATGTGCCATCAATGCATCTCCTACATTCCAGCTCTAAGGCTGCCTGAAGTGACTGCTCACGGCAAATCTATCCAACTACCACCAGCACTGGTCAGAAGAGACAAGGGACTCCTGGTGATGTGGAATGACACTGTTCTGCCTTGCTTCTTCTATCGGCTCACACCACCACACTCCAGAACAAGCAAGATACTCGCTGAAAACCATTATCCACAGCCGAGCAGAACGCGCCTTCCAATGACTCCTACACAGCAGAGTGTGTGACAGAAGCCACGTGGGGGCAGATTGGACAGGGAGAACTCCCGAGGGAGACGAACATTAGCAGGCGTCGGTGCGTGCCTGAACACAAGTTCACACACTCACCACAGACCTTGAAAAGGGGGCGGGGCCCCAGGAATGAAGGCCAGCTACCTGAGCGGGGGCTGGGTATTTTAGGAATGTGGAGAGGCAGGGGAGCTGGTGCTGCAGGCTTCTACTTCACTCTGCGTCCAAAGGCACCTTTGATCTTCTTGTCACCTTACATAATACACCCGAATCTTTGAACAAACGAACAAAGCCAGCTAATGTGCTGTGTCCGGAGAAATCAGCCATGCATGCTGGGATCAAGTCTGTGGCTGTGATGGTCCAAATCAAGTTAATTCCTATTCCCGTTTGTCGCACAGGTTGAGAAACGTAAGTGGTTTGAAGCAATGTGAGCTAATTTCCCACAAGATTAATCTTGGACTTGCTCTCAGCAGCAGTCGGAAGCAGTTCTCGGCCTGAGGCAGGGAGAACCCCAGTTCTGCCAGGCTGGCTGGTCCCGAGGGGGCAGCAGGTCTTGTTCACTTTCCTCCTACAAACGCCAGCTCTCTTAGTCCTTCTCCACTTAGGACCACACTACATTTGGGGATTTTTTCCCCTTAATATGCAATATGGAAGAAAGAGAAGCACAAAAGCCGCAAGATTTGAAACTGTAATATTTAAAAAGAAACAACCAGCTGAGTGTGGCGGCTCACGCCTGTAATCCCAGCACTCGGAGGCAGAGGCTGGCGGATCTCTGAATTCAAGGCCAGCCTGGTCTACGGAGTGAGTTCCAGGACAACCAGAGCGACATGGGGAAACCCTGCCAAACAAACAAAAAGCAAAACAACAACAACAACAAAACCAAACCAAAAACCCAACATAATAAATAGAAAGAAAGAAGCCATCAGTGAGTATTATAGTCTTAAAGTGTCTTTTCTAACCTGTCGCTAAGCAGGAGAACAGCCACACTTACAATGTATACATGTAAAGAAAATGCTCTGTGAGAACTAGGCAGCAAGGAAAAGAAAAGCAGCCCTGTTTTCTGTTTCCTGCCTGATCTTACTGGGTAGGAATAAGCAGGAATGAAAGTAGAAATTGAAAGTCCAAGAGAAAAGTAATGAAGAGTCAATTCTAGAGAGAACAGGACGGTATCAGATCAGTACTGGGGAGCGGCGGCTGCAGGGAGTCCTTCACAGGACCGGAAGTGACAGGAAGCCCCCAGCTGCCGCTCTCCCAGGGAAGCAGGAGAACTCCTGAGATGTGAGTTCTGGACTGAGGCATCTGTCCTACAGCCTGTGTCGGGGCAGGAGGAAGGGGACACCTCCGACGGAGTCTTTTAGATGTTCGCCTTCTGCCGAGGCTCCCGATGAATCAAACGTGAAAACAGAGCTCTGGCAGAATGGATCAACGTCAAGTTGAACTCAACAACTCTGGCCCAGAGACAAGGGTTCTTTCAACACAGAGTGTATGTGCACTGTTTCTCCAAAGATGATAACTTTGAAACAAAAAGAAGTCACAAGTGGCCTGTATCGGAGTCTTGACCCATCAAATAGGAAGGCTCAGGGCTGGGCAGTGGTGGCACGCACCTCAGGAGCCAGAGGCAGGCAGATCTCTGTGAGTTCGAGGCCAGCCTGGTCTATGGAGTGAATTGCAGGACAGCCAGGGCTACACGAAGAAACCCTGTCTTGCAAAACAAAACAAACAAACAAAAAAAGGCTCAGAATGTGAGTTTGGTCTTTTGTAAGTGTCATGAAGGCTCTATGGCCTTCCTTTCTTTCTCTCTCTCTCTCTCTCTCTCTCTCTCTCTCTCTCTCTCTCTCTCTCTCTCTCTCTCTCTAGACGGGGGTTTCTCTGTGTAACAGCCCTGGATGGCCTTGAACTCAGAGATCAGCCTGTCTCAAAGGTCTCACCATCATCACCCAGGAATATTTCTTACCCAAAGGGCTAGCGTGAACTAAAACTCCTTACCATGCAGTCCAGAGTCCTGGCTGACCTGACATATTAAAATGGCTACCAAAACGCAAAAGGAGCACCGGCCTGGGCGCAAGCCTGGCCTGGGCGCAAGCCTGGCCTGGGCAATGATCCCGAAGGAGCTAAGACTCAGAGACCACTGTGAAAGCTACAGACACCATGCCATTCCCATGCTTACCCTCCAAGACGGCTGACCTTGACTGTCAACTTGTCAAGATTTTGAATCACCTAGGGGACAACCATCTAACCGCATCTGTGAGGGTGTCCAGGTAGGTTTTACTGAGGTGGCTGTGGACCTGGTGTGACCAGTGGCCTCCTGAAGACTGCATTCCTCTACACTGTGAGACAAAATCATCCTTTCTTCCTTAAGCTGCATTCATCAGATATTTTGTCCCATGACAGAAAAGTCAACAACACATCCATGCTTCCTTTCTGTAGTTTGGGCAGCTTCGGGAAAAGGCTAAGCTCTAAACTGAGACAGGAGAAGGTGGAGAGCAAAATCCTTCTCAAGTTGTATGCATGGTTATAGCTCTGACTGAGGACTACTGTGTCCCTGCTCAACAAGCTGGAATAAAAGTAACTTTGACTTTTAAGCAAGAGATAGACCCTGATGCAGCGATGCACACAGTGACCCACCTTGGAAGGAGACATGGACAACCTGCAGGTAGGAACGGGACAGCAGCCTCCAGGGAACGACAGACAAGCCCAGAACTCTACGCAGGCCCACTACCCGCCTCTCTGACTCACACTAAACGGGAAGACTGCAGAGCAAAGGGCTGGAACTCAAAGTCACACGAGTTAGAATTTCTCACTGACAGTCATCTATGGCTAGCTTTACTACCCTTACAGCTAAGTGTCCATGCCGTTAGCTTCCCAAAGCCATCTCAACTGGGCATGCTTATGGAAACAGGAGTCTGAGAATCCACTTCAGACTGCTAAGACAGCGTCTACATCCTGACACAAGCCTTTCGCTGTTTGTTGTTTTATGATAAGTGCTTCCAGTACAATCTTTTATGCAGACTTCTGTGGACCACGCACCGTGTTACAGACATGACATATTCACACACACACACACACACACACACACACACACACACACACACACACACGACGAGGGAGTATAAGTAACCTGGTAAGAACTGCTTTGCAGAAATTCCCTCCTCCAAAGCAGCAGAGACAAAAACAGCCGTGACGAGCCAGGCTGGAGATAGACAGCATCTGCTGCCCCAGTTAGTGAAGAGAACACAGCTTTCCACTGAACTCTGGAGAGAAGTTTTGAGATCACAGGAACATAAAGAGACAGATGCCTTGCAGTGTGCTGGGGGAGATGAACGGGAGACACGGGATCGTGTTTAAAGGGGCCAGGGGAGGAAAGAGACCAGAGGGAAAATGAAAGTAAAGATCTGACATCCCAGCTGCCGCAGAACCAGGCCTGCCTAAGGGCTTAGTACTGGAGACTCCTGGTAAACCACACCCCAACCTACCCTCTTCACAACTCTGTCTTTGTGTTCCCCGCCTAGGTCACTGACACGATGTTACATAGAGAAGAACTATTTCTGAAATCAGTCCCAGGGCATGGACCACAGATCCGAATATGGTGCTCCGCACCAGTGTCCATGTCACCCGGTGGAAAGCCTGAACTCAGGGAGTGTCCCTTAGTACCTCCGACCACAACTAAAGTCCTTCCCCTCTGCCGGGTTACTGACCGTCTTAGCCTTAAACACGTCTTTCCTTCTAGATTTCAAGTCTGGTTCTTAGAAAGGTTACTGTCCAGCTGCCATGATTTAAACTATGGAATCTTAACCTGAGTGCACAGATGGGTAGCGGGATGTGGGGCGTGTGTGTGAAATTTCATCTGAGTCTCAAAGGGACCAAAAACCTTCATGAAGTTTAGAACCACTGGGCTAGCTCAACCAGGAGAAAGCAAAAGGCAAATATTTTCAAGAGGTTGTCCTTCAACTAATTTTCAAGCCGCTCTCTAGTTTCCTTTTGTCCCTCAAGTGTCTCAGCTTTTGCTGATATTGTACCTTTGACTTTACGATGGGGCCAGTATGTGCTTTTGCTGTGGTTTACAGTTGAGAGTGATCTCTGAGTCTACTCACAGTAGATGTCTGCTGGGTCTCACTCTACTGAAGATGACAGTTGTAGAATATGACAGACAGTGACTCACTAACTCCAAGACTTTTATATCTTAACTAGTCTGAAGTGACTAGTTAACTGGTTAGGTCGCTTCTTGATTAAATGGTTACATTAGTATGGTACCAGTAAAAGTACAAGTCTTTGAATAACATGCAATTGGCAAACCATGCTACAGGAACTCTGGAATCACAAGCAATGGGATGGGAGTGGATGTGAAAGTCGCTGTAATTCCATGAGGCCATGATCCAGATGATTCATATACAAAGACACAGCTTTCCTCAGATACTGTGTGGCACAGCGCGTTTGTAAGCAGGTGCTGTTTTCAAAAGCATGGATGGAATGAGGGCTGCATGCCTGGCAAGCATGCTCAGAGAAGCCTGCCTGAGGACCAAAGGGTCATTCCAGAGAACAGTTCTTCGGGAAAGCATGCAGAGTGCAAGGCCATATCAAATGTGCCGATACCAGTTTCAAATGTGGCAGACGAAATGAATGGAGGAAAATAGGAATGTGGCAAAACGAGTCTGGTGCACGCATTTGCTCACCTGGAATTACAGAGATAGTTTTCAAAGCTCGGAGAACCCTGAATGTTCTCAGCGCTGAGACATTGCCCAGGTCCACAAACTCTGTCACATATCTGTAGTAAGGGAGGTCACACACAGACACAAATGACAAACACAGACACAACACAAATACCAAAGGAAAAGAGACAAAACCACAACAAAACAAAAAGTACAATACGTCACATCAGGGCCCTAACCCACACCTAACACCAACCCCGGGCCATCTTACCTGGGATTACCGAAATAGTTTTCAAAGCCCTCAGTACCCTGAAAGTGCGCAGAGCTGAAACATTGCCTAGGTTTATAAACTCGGTTATATACCTGCAGAATCAAACCAAAGTTAACTTGTAACGGGACCACTGGGGGAGGGTTTGAGAACAGGGCAAGTGAGGGTCTTATGTATAAGTTATAGTTTTATTTTCTTTCCCTGAAAAAGCAAAATTTCAAAATATAAACGATTAAGGAACACATCTTTTTTGTTTGTTTGTTTGTTTTCGAGACAGGGTTTCTCTGTGTATTTTTGGTGCCTGTCCTGGATCTTGCTCCATAGACCAGGCTGGTCTCGAACTCACAGAGATCTGCCTGCCTCTGCCTCCCGAGTGCTGGGATTAAAGGCGTGCGCCACCACTGCCCAGCAAGGAACACATCTTTAAAAAAAAAAAAATGGGCAAGAAGAATTGAGAAGTATATTCTAGAGAATTGACAGATTAGAACTCTCTGAGGTCCGCTCTCTCAGACCAGCGTGAGATGCACAGATTTCAGTGACTTTACTATCAGCCCATTTACTTTTTTTTTTTCCAGCAAGGGGAAAGGCCATGAGGGATCAAAAACTTATGTTCCCAGTTTTGTGAACAAAACAGTCTGTTTCACAAGAAACAGACAACTTTTTGTAGCAGGAGCCTCACAAAAACAAATCCCCTGTTGACAACGGACAAAATGCTCGCATGGCCGGGTGTGGGACTTCTCCAGGAGCTTATGTCTGTGTTTTGCAGCCATGTCTACAGATGAAATTTTATCCTGTGACAGATAAAAGCAGGGCTCAGAAAAAAATCCAGCTCATGAGATCAGGGCAGCAGGTGAGTTATGTGCCCATTTTATCACCAGCTCTGGGTCGAGCTAGGAAACAGGTTTGAAATGCACACCAATGTATATTTTTATCATGCTAGAGAGTAGAGACTGTCTCCATAGAACGAGAGTCAGGTCTGTTTCCAGCCTTTCCGTACACACCACTCACTCACAGTTCACAGGGGAACTCCTGATACTCAGCTCCCCCCACACGCAAATGTGTTCTTCCTTTCACACATCTTTATATCCCACTCCAAGTCTCCCCTGAAACGACAACGCACTCTCTTGACACAAAAATAAAAAAAATTAGAGCCTGTGTAACTCTTCCATCCTCAGCTAAGTTTCTCAAACAGAAACTTTTCATAGCTGAAACAAAACCAACTGCCAGCTGCAGCTGGCATACCTGTGGAGAACCACCAAGTCTCTAGTGAGAGTTGGGAGCTTGGTTAGTAACTTTTCTGAATGTGCCAGTCTAGATACGTTGGCTCACATTTGAGTCAAAAACCTCAAATGCGTTTTCAGCCAAAAGTTTACACCCGAAATATTGTATGCCTTCAGAGAGGCCCTCTAGTGAGGGGTGTGAGGACCTTGGTCAGTGCCATAAAGGGGCATAAACTGTGAGGGCAGAGCCACGAGGAGCCACTGCCTACTGACCTCCCAGCTGTAAAGCACCCCTTCACCTTCTCCCACATAAACGTGTGTCTCAAAACTAAGAAGGGCTTGCGAGCAAGAACCACAGTCAGAAACCCACGGCCAGACAGTTACCCAAGAACTCCCCATTCTGCAGCCAGGCATGTTATACCAGCTTGGAATCCCAGCACTCGGAGAAGAGGCAGGAAGACCAGGAGCTCGAGACAGCCTCGGCTGTATGGTGAATTCAGGGATGACTTGTGCTACATGAGACTATATCTCAAAAGAGAAAAATAAAAAAGAATTCTCCATTCTATGAGCCCACAAACTCACATTTACTTGCACCACCATGCAAGCCCATTCAAGACACACACACACACACACACACACACACACATGCACACACACACACACTCACACACACTCACACACACACTCACCTGCAATCATATCCATAGAACAGTAAAATGAACAGGAACTTACGCCATCATGATAACACTGAAGTCTAACCAGTTCCATGGGTCTCGTAAGAAGGTGAAGCCGTCTATGCAGAAACCTCTTGCAATGATTTTCACTAGTGATTCAAATGTATAAATCCCTGTGAATGTGTACCTGTCAAAGATACGGACAGCTGAGGTTATTCCTGGCAGAAATGTCAATGAACCTCTTTGAGGCAACACCTGCCCAGGGCGTCGCTTCGCCACACAGACACAACAGAAAGGGCCCACGGCAGTGCCAGGGAAAAGAGAACCCTGGCTGAAGCTGACTGACATGCCCACAGCACCTGACTGGTGTTCCACCCAGAACAGGATCACTCTGGAACAGGCAAGGAGACCCCAGAGCAATGTTGGCCTTGGAGGACACAGGATGGCCAAGCCCCTGCTAGAGAGGAAGGGCAGTCCCTCCCAGAGCTGACTGGCTTCCTAGAGTTCATTTCTAAGTCTATTTCCCGAATTCTACGTTATCTTCAGTGCACCCGCCCCCACCCCCAATACCCTGCAGTAACGATTTCTTTTTCTCCATGGATAAATTGTGGAATAACACAACAAAAATCTTTTAACCAAACAAGCAAATAAAAAACCACTTACTCCACATTCTTGGACCATTCGGGAGGGTTACTAAAGGTCATGAATACACAGTTGGTCAGGATAGTGCACATGATGATCATGCTGAATACTGTAGGCAGGAGTTAAGGGGCCATACAAAACCCGGCCTGACCCTTCCTTTTTCTTTTTTAAACGAGAAAACAAACCCATTTTATACTAGGTCTCATGGGATCTAAAGCAACAGGCTGTCTGACGGGAGGCACACACAGGAGGAGGAAAAGGCGAAGTGATAGGGAAACTGGCTACTGTTACCACAGGAGAGCCCTGGACGTCCCGCCTGGCCGGGAGGTGAGGCTGGACGCCATTCTCCTGCCTGTAGGGCTATCACCGACTGCCCCAGCCCTTTCGGATAAACCTGCCACTCTCCATGTCAGCTATGGAGCAATACTCCAAATACTTAAAACTCTGTGAACAGGACCCAGAAGTGACCAAAGACCCCAAGGCCATCAGAGAAAGTCAATCTACACTTTTCCCCCCGAGATGCATGTATTGCTAATTATCCTGAATAATTAGTTACTTGAAAATCTACATGTAATTGATGGTTCACTTTCCTCTAGGGTATCCCAAGGGGCTGAATATCTTACGGGCAACAGTCCAGTCAACTGTGCATTGATGCATCCTACCTGAAAACCAGTGTGGCGTCTTAGATACAGACTTCTGAGGCACCTGCACCCCAACAGTTCTGAGACTTGGGTAATAGTGAGAGTCAGTTTGATCATAGTGAAGGTGCCCTTGCCATCTGGGACCTTTCTTAGCCCTGTCTGTTCTTGTCTACTGAAAGGAATTAAATAGTTTAACAACCAGCAGGAGTTACTCCAACTGCATCAGGCCAGAGTTCATTCACTGTGAACTCACTCTCTCTTACTAATGCTATTTCTATCTTTATCTTATTAGTGGAGTTTAAAAGACAATGCTTCTTCTAGCTGGACTTTCTTTCTTCTCTACAACTGAAGTACCCTTGGGGATGGGGAGAATATCACATCCTTTAGGGACAGGAGAGAAAGACACATTCCAGCTCTGATCCTGAAAGGGACAAAGTCTACTGTAAATTACCTACTTCTTGTAAACCTCACAGCTTCGCAGCTGTGGTACCATCTATTCCAGAGCCAAGGCCCACACGGCAGACGCTCCCTGACCTGACCCACTCAGCTGCTCCTGAGCTTTCCTCGGCCTCCCTGGAGGATACAACACTCTTCGGTGCATGTGACAAAGTGCCGTGAAATGAAGTGCCAATCACGCACGTTTAGTCACTGGGCCAAGATGCTGAACCCATCAGATCATCTGTCACCTGTCCTGTGTTCTAGAGCAATAGGATGTAAAGGGTGGCACTTTCCCACTTAAGGGGAAGGCAAAGCCCAGAAAAGGTACCTATTTATCTACAACCTGTATCCAAACCTCTGTGCCAACGAGTTGATTTCATCTGAGAAATACCAGGTACTTTGTAAACTCCTTGCTCAAGAAAAAAATAAATTCTAAAGCATTCATTCAGCTATTTGTAATTCAAGATGTGGTTTTCAAAAAAAAAAAAATCCTTGTATCCAATATTAATACATTAACAAGCTGAATTAATCATGGAATGAAATTACTAAAAAGCTAAGACTTCAGTAAAAGGGTAAAATCTTAATTAGCCCCTCATAATGACATTAACAAAATTCTAGACTCCAGTAATATCCTTTAAAAAGGAGTCTGCAGAAGCTGAGCTTGGGATGTGGCAGGACTCTGTTCCTAAGCCTGGCTGGGGTGGGCAGTGGCCAGCCACACTACTGGTGGGCAGTACACAAGACAGTCGTCATACTCTCCAATTTGGGCGAGATCTGCAGCACTCACTCCCAGTGCAGAAAAGGATATGAATGTATCAAAATTTTAATAGCTATTCTTCTTATCAGGTTAAAAGGACTTAAAATGTACAAGGCAGGCGTGGCACTAAATCTGAAGAGAGTTTTCCCTCTGTTTAATACTACAAAGGTCTGTGGAGAAAGAAAAAGAGAAATCATTAAAATTTGAGTATCAGTCACCACACAAAACATTTTTCTAGGTAAGAAATAAACTCACTTAAAGGTACCTAGAACTTTGCTCTTGTTTGGTTTTTCAGGCAAAATAGCGTCTGTTCCCTCCCCTCCACAGCAGCCCCCAGCCCTCAGGCTGTATTACAAATCTCGGCCACAGTATTAGCAGGTTCACATTTGGAGATGTCTGCACACTCTATGCCAAGTCCAGACAGTATATTAGAGTTCATTCACTTAGGACTCATTTTCTCAAGGAATTATGACTAAGCACCTTTGACTATGTGTCAGTCAATGTTGTAGGTGTTTAAAAGGCAGTCCTTGTCTGAGGGGTTTGTGTTCCCACCAGGAAGACAAATCAGCATGGAACACTATGCTCTGCTGACCCTGACACACAGAAGACAGGAATGTTAGGGCAGGGGAGGAATCGATGTGGAGGAGAACACTGTGAAGGAGGTGGTCAGAGTCATCCTGTCGGGGGGAAGGAGCTGGGCAACGCTGAAGGAAGTCAGGAGGGTGAGCACTTCATTCAGTGTTTACTCACCGGTCCTCTCTGCCCGGCTTCTAAGAGCTTCCAACATCAGCCCTGCCCAAACCACCCACTTGTGTTTCCCAGCATCAATCTTCCTAGCAAGCCAAACTGCCCCATGTCCTTGGAACAGGCTGTAGCAATGTGTAACTTGGGTCTTTGCTCACCCTGTGCCAAGCATTGTGCTGAGCCGGGGGTGAGGGGCACACAAAATTGAACAGAACTAAACTTTATCGGAGAATGTATGTGAACTTACAATCATGATGGCGGGGTAAGTATGAAGTTCAACACAAAAATATGAGAGACAGCAGGACAGAGGACCCCCACCCATCCTAGACTGTCTGTAGGTAATAAAAAAGGAAAGTGAGCCAGGATGTGTTCATAAAGGAAAACAGGAACTGAAAGAAACTGATAAAGAAGGTAAGGATGGGCAGAAAGGGAGCAGCGTGGCAGGTAGAGTTGGATATAAGCGTACTGTCTTCAGGGTGCTGACAAGTAATTCTGTGTCCACAGAAGACAGAAGAGGGCAGAGCGGTTGGCAGCGCTCGAGACAGATGCAGGGCCTACCAAACCGGGAGTCACTGTGGAGGTTAGGCCAGCGCAAACACAGACAGCAAGGAGCCAAATTTAAGTCACTTTTAAGTAGTTTTGTAAAATTGTTTTTATTTAGAATGATATATGCCTAGAATTTAAAAACATAAGATTAAGTTCCCTTCTATTACCTAGTGGTAATCTTTGCTGCCGGTTTTTAAAATATCCTTCCAGAATTTTTCTTTATAAGCATTAGCATACAGATCTATCCTTAAACAGTCTTTCCCCTAAGTGAGACTGCACTATAAATACTCTTCTGCACCAAGCATTAAAAAATGAACCCCACAAAGAAAAGCCCAGGGACCAGATGGCTTCACTAATGAATTCTACCAAATGTTTAAAGAATTAGCACAAACTCTTCCAAAAAATCAGAAGAGAGAGAATAATTCCCAACTCATTCTGTGAGGTTACTCTATACAGAATCGGGCAATGACGTCACAGGAAGAGAAAACTCTATAGACTCATAGGATTTAGTAATATGGACACAAAAGTCTTCACCAAAAATACTAGCAACCAAATCTAGCAGCCCATGAAGGCCTGAGTATCTGACCACATGAAATACAGTCCAGAAGTACAAAGACAGCTCACCTAAGAGACCCAAGCACTGGGACAGTCTGGTAACACAAGGGTTGCACACAGTGACCTCAATAGAGGCATCAAATGCTCCAACAGAATCTAACATCCTCTCACGACAAAGACACTGACAAGAATTTAACATGCACCATTTGGGACCCCCAGCCAGCTTCTCCCTGTCTCCCTCCCCTCCCCTTTCCTCTACTTCTCTCCTTAAAACTCAGTCTGAACCTCTTGGAGGCAGGGGCCAAGCTCATGCTTCCCTCTGCAGTTCCAATAGATACAGTGCTCAGTCCACACACTCCCAACAAACGGGGGCTGGCATGTGACTTCTTAAGTTCTTTCTGCTTCTTATCTTCTATTTTATATTCTCTTCATCTGCCAGAGTCACCACAGCCTCTCCCACTAGAAGAGCAACTTTGGCATGCAGCTCTGTTCATTCAGAAGTGCCCACCTGCCCCACCCATGTCTCACACAACACTGCACTAACCCTCTTCCTACACCAGGACGTACAGGCTCTGTTGGGATCCCCCGAAAAAGCCCAATCCTAAAAGCAAGTGGAACCAGAAGATCTGGGGTTAGCTTAAAACAGGTCAAGGGCAGAGATCTGGTTCTTCCATTTCTTGGCCTCCCAAAGAAATAAGTGGGCCACACCATTCCCTCTTCCTGAAGTCCTTGTACCCCTCTGTGTTTCTATAGCAACGCTCTCTGTGAAACGCCAGACCTTTCAAACAGGCTCCTCATTCAGCCTCAAAACATCCCCATAAAGTATGGGTAAAGCAGGAGTTCTCCGCCTGTATGCAGCTTACAAAAGCTCAGGAGAGGGACACCACCCATCAAGGTCACGTGGCAAGGAGCAGCATATTATGCCAGGCTCAGGGCCTCTTCACAGCTTCTGCTGTGCCGGACTGGGTGGTAATTCCATGACTACAAGGCAGAATGAGGTTGACATGGGGGACGGATTCGCTGGTAAATGAGAAAATTGAGCTCCTGGGTATACCAATAAAGTAGGTAAGAATAGTGGGGGGGGGGGGGAAGGGACCCACTGGTCCATGCACCAGAACCTAAAGCTCACCTTTTCTTTTCCTTTTCTGTTTTTTTTTTTTCTTACCTAAAGCCTTTACTAAATTGCCTGTCCACCTTAAGTGACAAGTAATAAGACTTTAAAAAGAAAAAAAACAAAACCCTTACTCTCTTTACGCCTTATTGTCTGTCTCCTGGGTTGGTCACATGGGAGGTGTCTCCTATTGTACACAGAAAGTACTCAATAAATGCTGTCTGTGTGTTAATGAACAGTCTGTTAGCTGAGGTGAGAGAAGAGGAAAAAGAAGACATTGAGAAGATGGAGTCCTTACATGTTAGTCAAAAAACTAGCCAGGGTTCTGGTGATGAACCAGAAATCTGAGGGTTACCCCCACCACGTCTGAAGTCTTTTCTCTACTTGGAAAATAAGCGTCATCTTGGGTACACCCAGCTCCTGAAACAGATGCACATCCTCTACACTTGCAGTGGTGAGTTGCTCTATAATTTGCTTTATCATTAAAATAATTAGATTTACTTATAATTTGCACGTAGTGTTTCTTAAACACGCCTTCTGGATAAAGCAGGAGGGCGTCTGGACCCACACAGCTAAAGCTCAGGAATCTCCCAGTGAACGCTGGTGTTGCAGGCTCCTCTGCGTGCACGGGTGGTAAGCACTGTGGGCTACGGTCTCTCAACAGCTGACTGCCACTGAGGTGCGCAGAAGCCACCGGCAACATGTAAACAAACAGGAGAGGCTGTCTCCTGCAGAACTTGGTGGATACACAAACCTCATACAGTCTTCACACAGCCAACTATTTGGGAATAGACAAACCGTACTTAGCCAGTGGGCCACACAAGCCAGATGGCAGCCCTGATCTGGCTGACGAGGACCAGACTGGCTGCACCGGAATTATCTGAGAACTTTTTTAAAACAGAGGTTGCTAACTGCCCCCTCCAGAGGTGGCTGAATGAGTCTTCCCAAGAGTCCAGAGAACCTGTCCCACCAGGGAGCAAGCAGGTCATGTCTCAGCTCACGTCCTGAAACATCTGGGGCCGTCTTCAGCTTCCCTCCCTAGCTGTGTGGTCAGATGAGCCACTGCTTCCCCCTGGATTCACTTTCCACATTTAGAAAGTGGACAAGAAGCCTGTGGTTGGACGTGGCCAGTCTTTCCTAGTCTTGTTATCGATGATGCTACGGTTTAGACATTTCACAAGACATCCACGATGAAGTGCAAAAAGCGGCAAGCCACACTTCCAAGGAGAAAACCCACTACACCTATTCCCCCACACTGCCTCTGGCAGAACTCTTGGGAGGTATTTCACCCTCTCTCGAGACCAGGGATGAGTGGCGGGGGGCAGCCTCCGGGTGGCAGAGCCCGACACACCGGCCCGCCTGCACTGTGCTGCCTCCCTTCTCTTAAACTCTGCTCTTCAGAGAGCAGCGGGTATGGGAGGGGTGCCCAATAGCACCGTGGTTTGGGTGGGAGACACTCCTTGCAGACTGAAGGCTTGGTCCCCGGTGCCAGCGGTGATCAGAGGTGTGGCTTTTAGGACGAGACCGGATCGTGAGGGCTCTGACCCGGTGCCTGGATGAATCGAATCCACTGTTACAGCTCTAATCCCACAGCCCTGCTGGGAGGTGGTGGGAACTGGGAAGCGGGCAGAGCTGGAGTGGACAGATGAGAGGGGACGCCCTGCACAGGTATAATTGTTCCTGGCCCCGTCCTGCTGCTTCTCAGTGCCGTGAGGTGAGCAGCTTTCCTCCCCTGCCCCTTCTCTCAGGACACTGTTTCACTGTAGGCTTGAAAAATGGAGACAGCTGACCATGGGCTAGACCTACCAAAAGCGTCATTCTGACTCTTCAAGTTGATATTCTCAAGTATTTATCACAGTGATGGGACGATGAGGAACATGAGGAGCAGGTATGAGTCAAAATTCACTGACAAAAGTTACATAGTTGAATTTTTTTTTTTTTAATTTTTGTTTTTTGAGACAGGGTCTCACTGTGCAGTCCTGGCTGTCCTGGAACTCACTCTGTAGCCCAGGCTGGCCTCAACTCACAGAGATCCGCCTGCCTCTGCCTCCCAAGTGCTGGGATTAAAAGCGTGTGCCACTGCACCCAGCCCCATAGTTGAACATGTAAAGCATCTATGTGGCTCTTTAACCTCTATCATCACCGCCAAATGGTAAGATCCAGAACAGACGACGCATCCCTAGTTCAACAGGGCTCCAGCACCAGACCCTTCATAACCCGGCGGGGAGGGAGCGGGCGCTCGAGCATCTTTATGAGAATACTTCTTAAGCAACAATCACTTGGTGCCCATAAAGTCCAAGGCTATTTTACCCAATCTGTCTTAAATTAGATCTTTGTGAAGTAAATGAGTTAAAAGGAAATTGAAATTGGACTGTGGTTTACT